>NC_071277.1:6477500-6605000 GCF_023375685.1 Ictalurus furcatus | reverse complement strand
ATATATATATATATATATACACACACACATACACACACACACACATATATATATATATATATATATATATATATATATATATATATATATATATACACACATACATATATATATATATATATATATATATATATATATATATATATATATATATATATATATATATATATACACACACATATATATAACTACATTCCTGGGTGAAATGGGGCGCTATGTGTATATATATATATATATATATATATATATACACACACACACACACACACAGTGCCCCATTTCACCCAGGAATGTAGCAAAACGCTAGCTAAAACTTAAATCTTAGCTAACATGATATGATAACCATAAAAACTAGCTGAATGATAATAGCTGGCTGTCACAATACAAGTTACAGGTCTCATTCTTGCTTCACATCTGTTAAAGTTAGGAATTTAGATCAGGGATTAGAAACCGAAACGAAAGGGAATAAAAAACGAACGCACTTTTTCATGTTAATGTTCATTTTCCGTTCCTGTGTGATTTAAAAAAATAAATAAATAAAAAGTCAAACGTAAAAAGCAATCTTAAGCACAGTAACAAAATAATTCTACTTTTGATACTTCTAACCTTCGCTTAAGAATACCATAAAAATATCAATATTAAAGGTATTTTTTTAAAGAAAATCGAACAAAAGTTATAGTATATAGTACAATACACATTTATTATACATACATATATATATATGAGCACATAACTGTAATACAGTAAGGATCCATCCAGCTTTTTTCACATTAAACCCAGCTATAGTGTAGATTTAGTTCTGTTACATAGACATCCAGTAATTATAAAAAATATATATATAGAAAGCAAGTATACAATATTTACACTCTTTGGTCTGTGTTCTTATATAAAGTACACTGACGTGAGGTTTTTGTTTCGGCAAGTGCTCAAAGTGGTCTGTGCTTCACAAACAGAGGCACTTCTCGAAAAGTGCATTGCTTTAAGGCAACAGAGAAACAGAGTGCTATTTCTTCACCCGGTGCATTTCTTCAGCAGGCCTGAGGCGATGGCCCTTACTGCCCTCATGGTCTCAGTGCAGGTGGGACCAATCAGGGCTTCTGGCAAGAGGAAACCATAATGACCTGTATCCCGCAGCTCGAACGCAAACGCATAGGGGATGCCGTTCTTATAGGCCCAGTCGATAGAACTCCCCGAGCTTACGTCTGCAAATACAAAACAAACAGATTCGTCTTTTTTTTTTGCCATCCTTATCAGGAAGCAAAGTGTTTGAAACGTGGCTGATGATTCAGACACGCAATGTGAAGTGAAGTCATTAATATCATGTCAGGAAAATGCTTCAAGTCATACTCACACAGTGTGGTGGAGGCAGGGCCGTATCTGTATCTGACTCCGTATGCGGAGTAAAGCGCGCTCACCGCACTCTGAGCCGCTGTTTCCTGTGGACAATTACGGCAGTTCTAACGCTTCAGAAACAGATCATTTTAAAGGTGCTGTTTGTAACATTTTAAAGTGTTCCTAGATGTGTAATAATCATATCATTCCAACAATACCTTTAATAAACTGTGATTCTCATTAATGTCAGGCAAGAGAATTGGCAAGATTCTATAATTCAGGCTTGTGCTTATATTTTTTTTCCAGCCCAGAAATAAGCACCGCCCCTAGCTGAAAAAAAGAACTGCTCAGCTCTTTTCTTTAAAAAAATATATAAAAAATACCCAACTCATAAGGCTTAGTTTAGTTTCAACTAGAGGAGGTGGAGTTAGTTGGGGGCTTGTCAATGTTTGTCTCACTATAATTGCAATTCACAAACTGACACTTTAAAAAATTTATAATGAAATGTAAAAAAAAAAAGCGTATGAGCATATTTTTAAAAAAGGTCTACATGTAATTCTTTGTAAATTTAGTATTGAAAAAAATCAGCAATAGAGTAATCGATTAACTGTAAGGAAAATATTTTTAAATGCATAAACAACTACAAAACATTCACCTCTTTTCCTCTAACAAGCTAGTCCTTGTCTCAAATATTGTAAAAAATGAATTATAAAAATTTGTGGTAACTTGCTATTATATAAAACCTTATTAAAAAAAAGCCCATGCAGACAAAATATCTTCCATTTTCCTAACATGTAAAAAAATATCAAGGATTGATTCGGATGCTCGCTTGTGAATCCACTTTATCTTTAATAACGTTTCCTTTAAGAGCGAGAAGAAACCCATTCGTCTTCATCATGCATAAATGACAAACCCTTAAAAGCAGACCTGCAGATATTTTCACTCACCACACAGTCAAAATTGGGGATGGTGCCATATTTGTAGGAGTAAGGATAGAGGAGCATCTGAGCGTAGGCGTGGATGGATATGTAAGCCCTCGTGTGTTTCTTGTGCTTGCGCAGGAACCGGGAGACGGCCTTTACCTCGGGCTCGGACTCGGGGAACGGGCCACAGTAGGTGTCGTCACAAGGGTGGGTGGAGGCGCCTTCTTCTGCAGGAGTCACGGAGAATATGTCATATCAGGAGGGATTTCATTCACTTTTTCTGTCTTTGTGTTGGAATTCAGGGACGGTTATCATATAGTTTTACATTGACTCACCTCACGCCTTTGTGACAGCTCTATTTTAAAGTCAGTTATGACCACCACTGCATTTACAGTGGCCTTCACTGAGGCAGCAAGTGTGTGTGTGTGTGTGTGTGTGTGTGTGTGTGTGTAGGAATTGGAAATTATATTCCCACAGACATTCACAGGAACGTTATAAAATGTGTGCTAACATGGTTTTACATTATTGTACATAAGCTTACAAAACTCATAATTCCAACATTTCTTCTTTAGTTTCTGAATCAATTACTTTTAGAGTTACTGAATAACGCTTTATGAAAATTTGCATGAGTTGAGACTTTAAGCAGTTCGTAGCTTACCAAATGAATTTGCATGGTTATATTACACCAGGTAATATAACATAATCTGACATATAATCAGCATATACACTGATCAGCCATAACATTAAAACCATGGACAGGTGACGTGAACAATATTGATTATCTCGTTATAATGGCATTTGTCAAGAGTTGGGCAGTATTTGGCAGCATGTGAACAGTCCATTTTTGAAGTTGAGGTGTTGGAAGCAGGAAAAATGGGCAAGCGTAAGGATCTGAGAGACTCTGACAAGGGCCGAATTGTGATTGCTAGACGACTGGGTCAGAGCATCTCCGAAACAGCAGGTCTTGTGGGGTTGTTCCCGGTATGCAGTAGCCTCTCAAAAATTGTTAAAGAATGGTTTGAGGAACCTCACAAAGAGTTCAAACTGTTGGCTTGGCATCCAAATTTCCCTGATCTCAGTCTGATCGAGCATCTGTGGGATCTGCTGGACAAACAAGTCCGATCCATGGAGGCCCCACGTCGCAACTTACAGGACTTAAAGGATCTGCTGCTAACGCCTTGGTGCCAGATACCACAGCACACCTTCAGAGTCCATGCCTTGACAAGTCATAGTTGTTTTGACAGCACAAGGGGGATCTACACAATATTAGGCAGATGGTTTTAAATGTTATTGCTGATTGGTGTATAACCTGCTAGCTAGCATGAGCTCATCGATTACTGTTAGCTACGTTGGTTATGCTGTGTATTTATTTCAGCAGTAAATAAATAATTTTCAAAATGGGAAGCTAGTAAAAGGTGGTCGTCTGATCATTGCAAAGTTTGTATCGTTACCCAGTTGCAAAGTTGCATATCACAGATCAGTACTAAAAACCAACTTGTGTCCAACTTTGACAACTGTGAGAAAATATACTTGCATGCAGCTAGCCAGCTAGCTAACTTAACTAATCTTGAGTGTCAAAATACATTTCTAAGAATAAGACATTGCAAATCGGGACTTCAATATTGAAATCTGATTTGTGTTTAAATATGACAAGTCCAAGCTATTTCTCTAGCAGCTAACTAGCTAGCTAACTTGCTAGCTAAATATTTGGTGTAGCGGGAAAACATGTTGCAGTTTACAGTATGAATATTCAATTTGGATTCATATATGAGAGAAATTTTGAATGAGAATAATAAATGTAAAGTTGATTCGTACTTTCTTGGGAATTATTATATACAGACTATTTAAGGTTTTAAATGACATATTCAAGGTAACATCAAACAAGCAAATATATATACATATATATATAAGTCATAACCATGACTTGACAAACATGACTATGTATGTATATATATATATATATATATATATATATATATATATATATATATATATATATATATATATACCTGAAGATAAAATCGCTAACAATTTACTGTGTCTGCTCCGCCGAGATAATTATTTCCCTCACAGAGTTGTTTCAACCGAAGTCCTGACCTCAGTGGGTAAATTTAGTGCGGGTCTGAATCATGTAGCCTGTATCATCAGCCCACATAGGCCGAGCTCATAATGAGCGTATCCAGTCCGCTCAACCAGTAATTAACACGTCGTGTACAGCAAGGCCATGTTTTTTTTGTATGTTTGTTTTTTTTTTACAACAAAAGACAGGAAAGTACTTGAGGGTTTGTCTGTAAACAAGGAAGTCTTTTGAGCAGGACAGTTGAGTGGATCTTTGTTATTAGGTACATAAAAACACTACCTGCACATTTCTGAGTAGACACCTGGCTTTTAAAAGTAGTCTTACACGTCTAGTTTTTCGCATAATTCCTGTCAGGTTAGCTTATTTTATCCAGCTAGCTAGAAATAACAACGAGGAACATTAATATAAACATTTTTAGTATATTATGACGTAAGCAACAAGATATCTTGATACTAACCTATATTATCTTGATATTAGCTTATGTGAATATCATCACGGTAAAGATTTATTAATGTGATTAAAACATCTTTTTAGAAATCCTGACAGCTTAGCTTAGATGTTAGCTGCAGAGATAGCATTATCAGTGCAGATCTTTAACAATTATGATTCCGATTTTAAATCCTCTCAGTAATCCTGTCAGGTTAGCCCGTGCTTAATATTAGCTTATAAAAGCTAGCAAACAAGTATTAGCAGTGAAGATTATGAACAGTTATGAATGTTTTCTTTTTTAATCCTGTTAGGTTAGCTTATGGTAGCTAGCCATAGAGCTGGCATTGCGATATGACTTTTAAAAACTAGCATTTATGATTATGACTTCAAGTCCTCTCAGAAATCCTGTCAGATTAGCTTATGTTAGCCATAGAACTAGCATTGTGGTTATGACTTAAAAGAGCTAGCTACCATTTATGATTAGGACTTCAAATCCTCTCAGAAATCCTGTCAGATTAGCTTATGCTAGCCATACAGCTAGTGTCGTGATTGTGACTTAAAAGAGCTAGCTACCATTTATGATTATGACTTCAAATCCTCTCAGAAATCCAGGTTAGCCCATGTTTACTAGCTAACAGAAATATGCGCTAATACATAAAGAACTGTATACATTTACAAATGCCAATGACCTTCTTGAACTCATGTGAAGACTTGCTATTCAAATATGCACATATTCCCTTTAATGACAGTATTAAATTCCATATATTCAATATATCCCTATTCCAAATTGTCAAAGGAACTCAGACACTTTATCTGCGGTCTGCGATGCATACACGCCGTCTTCTAAAATACTGCTTTCTCCAAATTCTGTAGCTCGTGGTAATTTTTTTATACTTCTTTTGCAAAGTTTGAACTCATGCACTCATCTGAATTTGTTTGCCAGAACAAGGCTCAACCCTGATGAGACCACATCCCAACATGTACAGCCAAAGAAAGAAAGAAAGTAAGAAAGAAAGAAATTCTGCACATGCATTAGATATGATTGATTGCATTTGAGCCAGTTTTTTTGGCCCAGATTCCAAATCCAGGGAAATGTGGCTGCTTACTATTCAACCTCTTTGCCCACACATTACCATAACCGAGGTCTGTGTGGCAAAAACGAACCATATTTAACCAAGAATCACGTTATGTGGTGTAATGTGGCGAGATTCATGTGTGCATCTTTAATCTTTGATGTCCTCTGACGATTAATGAGCCGCATTTTACATCCTGTGATGGATAAATCATGTTTATTTATCAAGTTTTCAGGTCAGGAAGATGTCACAGTCAACTTACCGCACCACTTCACTTTAAAGTTTCGGTTGGCATCGACACCACGGCAGTGGTATTTAGCTTTTTTTGATCGTGTTTTCCTCCAAAAGCGATCCTTTAAGCAAAAAGAAAACACACTTAATAAGTATCTAATATTTACCAGCATTTGATTATGTTTTTTGGGAAACATTTCCTAAAATTCTGGGTAGGTTCTATTTTGGTCAGAAGCTTTTTTGAAACGTTCTGGGAACTGGGAACCCATCCTGTTTTATTAGACACACACATAACCGAAACTCTAGGAGAACTTCCTCCAAACCATTCAGGGTTAGTGCAAGGTTCCCAAGAGGATCAAATCATTTAAAGGTTATCAGAACATTAGGCCAACGTTCCCAAGCTATCTTGGGTTACCATAAAGTTCCAGAGAGGTCTGAATTATTTACAAGTTTTGGGAACGTTAGCAGAACTTTCTCCAAACCATCCTAGGTTACTGCAAGGTTCACAAAAGGTTCAAATTATTTAAAGGTTACCAGAACATTAGGGGAACGTTTTCCAAACCAGCACAAGTTACCACAAGGTTCCTGAGAGCTTTCAATTATTTACAAGTTATGGGAACGTTAGGGGTGCATTCCCTTTAGAAGGTTTCCAAGAGGTTCAGATCATTTAAAGGTTACCAGAACGTTAAGGGAACGTTCTCCAAACCATCACAAGTTACCACAATGTTCCTGAGAGATTAAAATTCACAGGGGAATGGTCTCGGAACCATCCCAAGTTAGTGCAAGGATCCCAGGAGGTTCAGATAATTTAAAGGTTACCAGACCATTAGTGGAACGTTTTCTGATCCATTATGGGTTCCCTGAGAGGTTTGAATGATTTAATTATTGAATTTTTTGTGTGTTTTCTGGTTGTTCAGTGACCTTGGGTATGAGAAAGGTGCTACATAAGGTATACTTATTATTATTAGCATTAGTATTATTATTAATATTCTGTAAATCATAACACACAACCAAACGCAAACGTTATATTCCTGTAACAACAACTTTCCAGGAAAACCAAATTGAAACTAGAAAAGAACATTCTGTTTTCAGAACGTTTCGGAGACCAATCGTTTTGAGCGAAATTTTTAATTTTTCTGAAAATTATTACCAAGCCTATGCAAGTTGCCTAATCAAAACAACACTGTGAAAATAAACCAGGAGAGTGAAAGTACATGTTTCCAGCTGTAGTGATATCCATCCACGTTGAAGACGGGCATGATGTAGAAGTTCAGCTGCTTTAGCAGTCGCCTCATGCTGGAGTCGTGCTGATAGGAGTTCAAAGCCTGTACACAGAGACGGCAGGAGGTGTCACACACACACACACACACACACACACACACACACACGAATAAATAAACAAAATGAAGTCTAATCTCCTTCAGAGACAGAACCACAGTGCTATAATAACTGCACAAGGTCAAACATTGCTGACTGCTGAGCCAGAAAAGTAAATACTCTGACACAAGACTGTGAGCTTTTTTAGCTTTCTAATCTTGAAGGCCATGTCTCTGCCATATATGTGCGTTCCGGTACGAACACATTTTAAAAACCTGTTCTGAACCTGAGATATCCCGGGCATTGTCTGTTGTTTTGTTTTAAAGGCACCTATTATGGTTTTGAAACATGTCTAATTTTGTTTAAAAGGTCTCACACAATATATTTACGTGCATCCGAGGTCTAAAAACACTTTAACGTGCTCATCATTTAAACTGCAGCATTACCTTTATTCCCCCAGTGTCACAAACGACTTATTAAATGATCCGTTCTAAAGGATTCGTTCCAAACTCCTCCTTTCAGAGTGCATACTCTGCTCTGATTGGTCAGATGTCCCAGTCTGTTGTGATTGGTCAACCGCTGTCAGCGAGCAGCCAATGAAGACCAGAGGCGGGGCTTTTTGTTACAAACCTACGTAGGTTAGTACAGGAAGTAAAGTCTGGAATCACTAACGACATGTTTCAACTGTTCAGAATCGGTTCCTTCTTTTGGGAGTCAATAACTCTTTGCAGACTTTGCAGACTTTTACATTCACAAACAGCTCTATAACACACTACATGAAAGGTAATATTTGAAAAACCATAATAGGTGCACTTTAAATAACAATTACAAACTTTGATTGGAAGCAGCTGATTAGATCCGAATTTTTAAAATCGAGAAGGGCTTTTGCAGTAGGAACACCTTTGACCTTTGCGGCAAGAACGGTGTATTTAAAGCGAAATTTTGTCGTATTGTCTATTTTCAAACAAAGCAAAAAATCATATTGGTCTGCTAATTAGCTGGCTTGTTAATATAAAGGTTAATAATTAAGCAAAAAAAAAACAAGAAAAAAATACATTTTGCCTTTTTTAATTTTATTATAGCTTCATTATCATAGCTTTACAACTTCATCTCCATTTTTTTCGGGTTTTGAAAAAAAGGAAAGCACTGATACACAGGGCGCACGGTGGCTTAGTGGCACGTTCGCCTCACACCTCCAGGGTCGGGGGTTCGATTCCCACCGTGTGGAGTTTGCATATTCTCCCCGTGCTGCGGGGGTTTCCTCCGGGTACTCCGGTTTCCTCCCCCAGTCCAAAGACATGCATGGTAGGCTGATGTCCAAAGTGTCCGTAGTGTATGAATGGGTGTGTGAGTGTGTATGTGATTGTGCCCTGTGATGGATTGGCACCCTGTCCAGGGTGTACCCCGCCTTGTGCCCGATGCTTCCTGGGATATGCTCCAGGTTTCCCCGTGACCCTGAAAAGGATAAGCGGTATAGAAGATGGATGGATGGATGGATATTATGATCTTATGTTGTACCGTTGGGACCAGTTATACAGAAAAAATGGCTAACATTTCAGAAAGGTTGTAGCGTGAATGTTCGAATCGATTTCAAGTACCGTAAGCTCCGGAAACTGTGGGTTAAAAATGATGTTGGAGCCATAGTGCATGCATTATATCAGAAATAAGTGATCGTTATAATTATTATACTGTATATACAGTTTACATACATACGTCTTGCAGTATCTGCAAAATTTTTAAACAATAAAAGGGATCATAAAAATTGCATTTAGTTTTTTTTATTTATTGAGTTTGTCCTGAGCAGTTAAACTGCCCACTGTTCTTCAGAAAAATCCTCCAGGTCCTGCACATTCTTTACTTTTCCAGAATCTGCATATTTGACCCCTTTACAACAGCGGCTCTATGATGTTGAGATCCATCTTTTCACACTGAGGACAACTGAGGGACTCGTCTCATACGACTATTACAAAAGGAGCAAACGTTCACTGATACTCAAGAAGGTAACACGATACAGTAAGAGCCAGGGGGGTGTAAACTTTTGAACAGGACGATCGGTGTAAACTGTTTTATTTTGTCTTCTGGGAGACATGTAAATATCTTATGTAGCTTCTGAAGGGCATCGCTAAATAAAATAATAAGATCTTAAAACAAAATAATAACAATTTACACCGATCATCTTGTTCAAAAGTTTACACCCCCCGGGTTTTAATGTGTCGTGTTGCTTTCTGTAACCGTAAGTGATGAAAGATAAAGTGCTTGCAGAAATGAGATTCAGGGAGAGACACTGAGGCTGAAGCAGAGTGTTGATGCTCTGCCACACTGTGGCATAACAAAGGTACTGAAAAACATGCATCAAAAAGTTTTTTCATCAATTATCAGAATCTAATATAATAATTACTTATGTAGCTAAATGTAGAAGAAAATAAATAACAGAAATTTCCCTTTTAATTCTTCTCTTCAAAAGCTTAAATCTGTGTAAATCTGAAAGCAAATCAGCCGTATTATTTCATTTCAAATTCTCAAACTATCGCTTCTATGTAGTGCTCGACGTGAGATGTACTTTTTTCGTGGATGTTCCAAAACATTAAATGTAACTATAAATGGAAAGTAGAAAAATCCTGACGTTGCATTCTTTCATTTAAAAAAAAATAATTAAAAATTTGCATTGGCACATTTTACATTAATGGCATTTTTGGCAGACACCTTTATCCAGAGCAACTTACATTTATCTCATTTATAATGACCTAACCCTAAACCTAACACTAACCCTAACCCTAGGAAACCGGCATACATAGCTTCGGGGCCATCTGAGCCTGTGATGTAAAGTGAAACTAATGCTGCGGAGTGGATTTTATTCGGCGTGCCACTCTCTTTGCCCTCCAGTCAGTTTTGCCTCAGGAGATGAGATCACACACTACCGGTCAAAGATTTGGATACAACTGCTTATAGAAGGGGTTTTCTTTATTCGTAGTATTTTCTACTATATTATAATAATAATGAAGACGTGATTTAAAAAAAAATTAAAAAACACATTACGTGGAGAAAGGTTTGTGGACACCTGACATCCGTATGTACTTTTTGAACATGCCATTCCGGATTTATTCCCCTTTGAACTCTTCTGCGAAGGCTTTCCACTAGATTTTGGAGCGGTGGTGGCTGTGGGGATTTGTGTTCGTTCAGCCACAAGAGCATTAGCAAGGTCAGGCCCTGACTGCCAGGTGAGGAGATCTGGGGTGCAGTTAGTGTTCCAGTTCATCCCAAAGCGGTTCAGTGTGGTTGAGTTCAGAGTTCTGTGCTCCAACCTTGGTAAAAAAAAAAACCTTCACGTCTTCACGGAGCTCACTTTGTGCACAGGTGCATTGTCACGCTGGGACAGATTTGGTTCTCAGTGAAGAGAAATTGTAAAGCTACAGCATACAAAGACATCCAATACAACTGTGTGCTTCCAACGTTGTGGAAAACAGTCTGGGGAAGACCCACATATGGGTGTGATGATCAGGTGTCCACAAACATTTGGCCACAAAGTGTAAATAATGATTTTGGATGATGTCATCTTACTGCTCTTTACAGTTCTACACAACAGGAACACATTATTGTTCTTTTCTTTTGCATCCTTCTTAATAGAATTATGTGTATGCTTTCCTTAAAACTTATTATTACCACACCATGTGGCAAAAGAGGCCGGATGACGGAAAGTGTGCAAACCGAGATAGCGGAACACTTACTTCCTTCACAAACCACTGACAGAAAGCAGGGCCGATCCATTCCCGCGCATGGACACCGCAGTCCATCCACACGGCCTTCCTACTGGTCCGAACTCGGTTTCCTAACTGACACAAGAGGAGGTCGGTGAAGTCAAAAAGGGCGGATGCTTATCAGCTGAGCAACATTATGTTAACCTTATGGTACCTCTTCCATACCTGGAGCACGTAAAGGGGCCGCCCTTCGTAGGATCGTCCGATAGAAAACAAGTCCACTAGGTGTGGGTGGGTCCGGTTCACTTCAAACATCCATCTCTGGATCTGTAAAATAAAAATGGATATATGGGTTTTGTCTCAAACATAGGATTTATGTCAACTACCGCAGTAACTCTCATGTCTTTGTACCTGCTAAATTCCAAAACCGCGATTTGAATGAAGCACATATAAGCACCTGTATGATCAGTACTACTGTATATAAGGAATAAAATATTTCACAGAATGCTGTTATAGGAATATAATCAACAATGGCGTAGTGTTATGTAGCCAGACACAAAGCAAAGATACCTTACCACCCGAATGTGGATTATTTTCCTATAATAGCATGTCCCAAAGTGTTTTATATCACACCATTTTCCCAACGCTTACAATCATTATATATATATATATATATATATATATATATATATATGTATATATATATATATATATATATATATATTTTTTTTTTTTTTAAGTAAGGCTTGTACATTTTATCCATTAGCCTAATAGTTACATTTAATATTATGGAATTTTATCACTTTAGTCGTTCCCTCACTTCCTCACTTTCTTACCGAAGAAACCATAAAACGTGACGTCCTCCGTCCTGAAGACTTAAACGTAGAGCTTTACCTCTGACTGTTATAAAGCACTGACACTGGAGACTCCTTCCATAAGGTTAAATAAACATCTCCTTACACAAAACTTCACCACATCAACACCTGCTTAATGTTTTTCTTTGTTAAACACGACACATTTTTTTCATTCTTTATTAATACTCATAGATTATGTGGCGCGTCCAACATGACAACTCCCTGTAAATGAACTGTTACCATAGAAACGACAACATATTAGAACGCGCGTGTGAATATAAATATAATAATGTAATGGATCGGGGCGGCTGCGTCTCAGGTGGTAGGGCGGGTTGTCCACTAATCGTAGGGTTGGCGGTTTGATTCCCGGCCCATGTGACTCCACATGCTGAAGTGTCCTTGGGCGAGACACTGAACCCCAAGTTGCTCCCGATGGCAAGTTAGCGCCTTGCATGGCAGCTCTGCTACCATTGGTGTGTGAGTGAGTGTGTGTGTGAATGTGTGAATGAGACACAGTGTAAAGCGCTTTGAATAAAAGCGCTATATAAGTGCGCCATTTCATATAAACTCCTTCCAACCAATCAGAATGGTGAATTCAACAGGGCTGTGGTAAAATTATCATAAAGTATCGTCAAGTAACATAAATTTGTACAGTGTCCTAAGTTACCAACATGAAGTGTCTTTAAATTGTGTTGACAAATTTGTTAATACAAATAATCCTGAGAAAGTAGGGCTAGGAAGTATGCTTTTGATAGCTGCTGCTAGACAATACTTAATTTTTCTGAATACGGCTTATCTATAAAAGTCACTGATTACGCTATAGACACAATTAGGCTTACACGTTAATCTGCTGGTCACTTTTTTTTGTACATTTTTACAGTAGCAACAAATGTTAGGAACACACCAAATTAGACACCACTAATCCCACTAAGTGGTGTCCTAAAATGTCAAGACCCTTCGTCTTTCTCGGGTTCAGTAATACCTTATGATCGTTCCGGCTAGCAAGCCGGCGTTATTTATTCAACGCGTTGAGGAATCTAGTGTGGCTCCTGTCAAGACGATGACAGAATGTTCCTGATATCAAGACCTGCGTGAAATGTTTTAATACCTGCTCCTTGTCACAGCTAAATGGAGCCTCATTCATCAGCACATGGAGTATACGGTCTCGACTGCAAAGTGTTGTGTGTATGAGCGAGTTCATCTGAGGCTGAAAGAAACTCTGTGTGAGAGAGTGTGTGGTGTGGAAATGAAAAAAAAAAAGAAGAAATCTGAATTTAAATGAATATACAGCATGATACGAAAATTCTTGTGAATTATGATCTGTAATACTGTATTATAACTTCATAATGAAGTTATATCTAAGTATTTATATATTAGTCGAGCAGTGATGGTTCCAACTGGCCAATCATGTGGCAGCAGTACAATGTATAAAATCATGTTGTTCCCAAAACGTCAAAGTTGAAGATTGGGGGGAAAAAACATCAGCGATGGTCCAGTTTTGGTGATCCGGTCCCCACTGTAGCCTCAGATTCCTGTTCTTGGCTGATTTCCACCAGCCATTTTTCCATACCGCAGGGTCGCAGGGGAGCCTGGAGGCTATCCCAGGGAACTCCGCATAAGGCGGGGGGGACACACTGGATGGGGTGCCAACCCATCGCAGGGCACAATCGTACGCATACTCACACGGCCATTCGCACACTACGGACAACTTAGAGATGCCAAATAGCCTACAGCGCAGGTCTTTGGACTGGGGGAGGAAACCGGAGTACCCGGAGGAAACCCCCGAAGCACAGGGAGTACATGCAAACTCCGTGCACACAGTGCGGCGGTAGGATTCGAGCCCCCCAACCCCAGAGGTGCGAGGAAAACGTCCATTTAAAAAAAAAAAAATCATGGACACCCTGGCTCCATGGAACCATGGAAACTCCACTTCGAGAACCACTGATGTAGTTAGATCTCTCCAGAAAGAAAGGCTCACGGGAAAAAAATGGAATCCTGGAAAGATCTTTTATTCGAGGTCGTTGCTTCGGAAGATACGTGAAGTGATTCGTAGTATGCTTCGCACCCTGGTTCCGGTTTAGATTTCGTCTGGTTTAGATTTGGTCTCAATAAAGAGATGCCTCTTTATTATCTTTGCTTCTTAATAAGAACATGGACACCCTGCTGACGTGTTGAGTCGTTCTTCAAACTGAAAGGCCCTGTGATCATTTACATTCAGAATTATACGAGTCACTTGTTTTCTCGAAAAAAACCCCGAACTAAATAACCGCTCGACTGCTTACTGAGTCACATCTTATAGTGTGAACCGCTCAGCTTTGTTACTCACCTCCTCCAGAGGATGATACACTTCGTAATCGTACCGTAACACCGATCTGCGCTTTCTGTTTGACCGATAGCCCGTCTGTTTCTCCATTTCCCTCTGTACATCGGAAATCAGCAGTCTGTTGCAAAACAGCAGGGGGCAGAGTGGAGTGAGTCACCAAAAAAAAACCCTTCACACTGTCTGTTGCTTTAAATCAGTGTTGAAGAACTATACCTCTTTTATACACTATATTTATACACTATATTTGCTACAATATGGGTAATCAGGCTGACTATGGAAGCTGGAGTACAGCATACAGTATGTTCTCTGCAGAAGGTCACACACTCCTGAATCAAAAGCAAAGACTGAGATGTTTATGTAACATTAGCTGAGGTGGAAAACCATAAATGGAGATAGCTGCATTTAGGTAAACATGTACAACCTCCAAATATGGTGGCAAATAAATAAAAAAAACAGTATAGTACATATGTACAGTATGCTTTTCCATTTATCGCTGTGTTGGATTACATCTTTACATTTTGAAAATTTAGCTAAGTAAATCTAATCATTTATTGATCATTCTTTAAACCAGATATACATCTTACTCAAAATTTTCACCTAGCTTTGTCTACTAAACTCTTTTTTTGGTAAAAATATGCTCTTGTAGCTTACGAACAAGAGGAAAAGTTTTCGTCAGAATCAGAATCATTTTTATTCAACGTATACATTTGCATGTATTTGGAATTATTTTTTTTCATGGTGTTCGGTCACAACATATATGCAATACATTCAATATAAATTCCATCCATCCGTTTTCCATACCGCTTATCCGACACGGCCTGTCGCGGAGAACTCGGGGCATAAGGCGGTGGACACCCTGGACGGGGTGACCGTTTACATACTACGGACAATTTGGAAATGCAAATCAGCCTGCAATGCATGTCTTTGGACTGGGGAAGGAAACCGGAGTACCCGGAGGAAACCCCCAAAGCATGGGGAGGACATGCAAACTCCGTGCACACAGGGTGGAGGCGGGGATCGAACCCCCAACCCCGGAGGTGTGAGGAAAACCACTAATCCACTTAGACCTGACTGTCATTTATATTACGGTGGACATTTTTTCACACCTCCAAGCATTTCACTTCAACATCAAGTATCTACTTTATTTCCGTATGAGGTCAATTCAAAATGATAGTGAATAAAGAGACCGATTTATTTCAGCATGCGAGTCAAAAATGTACATTTTACTTTGTTAGTATTTCTTGCCATTGCCTTTTAATTGCTTGAAAAAAACACTTGAGGTAGCCTTCCACAAGCTTCTCACAATACTATGCTAGAATTTTTTCCCCCATTCCTCTAGACTGCCGTAACTCGATCAGGATTTTGGGCCTTCTTGCTTGGACACACTTTTTCAGTTAAGTCCGAAATTTTTATGGGATTCAGAGAGCTTTTGTGTCTCTTTCATCGATGATGCAGTCACTGTCTGGTCCCAAGATGTTTATTTTTGCATACAACTGTTTGTACAGATGCTTTTAGTATGTTTGGAAATTGCTCCTAAGTGATCGTGGCTGAGCTGTTTGGATTTTCCCATGGTGTCAAAGGCAAAAATGCATTACTGTCTCTAAAGGAAGGCCCTATTATAGCCACAGGTGTGCTCCCAATGAACTCCTATCAGAAGCTTCTCAAAGTCATTACATCAATTTCTGGAATCTTCCAAACTCTTTAAAGAGAGTCAACTTCCATCCATCCATCCATCCATCCATCAATTTTCCGTATCGCTTATCCTACACAGGATCGTTGGGGAGCCCAATGGGACACCCTTGAGGGTGCCAACCCAATGCACGCAACCCATTCACACGCTACAAACAATTTGGACATGCCAACAACGCATGTTTTTGGACTGGGGGAGGAAACCGGAGTACCCGGAGGAAAAACCCGAGGCACAGGGACAACACGCAAACTCCGCACACATGTTGGAGGCAGGATTCGAGCCCCTAACCGTGGAGATGCGAGACAAACGTACTGAGCGTCAACTTTGTGTTTGTAACCTTTTTATCCATTGGAATTCTGATATCTAGAAGAATCTAGAAGTAGCTTAAAACAAATTTTGTGCTAGTCAAGAAGATTAACCCTTGACCGCCTGCACTTCGCTTGGATTGAATTCTGACTCGTCAGTTTAATCTGGATAAAATCATGCCAGGTGAGTGAATATAATATGACCAGGCATGCTCTTTTTCCTAGACAAAGCTCTATTTTTAACACTTAATACAAGTCTATATTAATTCATCATTAGTAACCACTGTACCATTTTGTGCAAACTGTATTTATTAAATGTTAAAATATGTCAAATTCTCAAGGATTGTTTTTTTTTTTTTTACACACGTTGTATCATTTTAGTTAAATGATAAATTCAACTGTTAAATATAATCTAATTAGTAGAATCATATGCATACCTAACAGGTTTGTTGAAAGTATATTGAAAGTTCTTAAACTTTTTGCAGCCAATGACATGTTTGAATGTAGAAGAAATGTATAGCCTGTATTAGGATTACAACAAATATTAACTTAAGTATAATCCATGTAAATAGAACCCATCGAACCGAACCAGAACCAAGGCAACTGTGTTAAAAGTAGCATATTTCATTTAAACTGTTTATTTCAAGTGACCAGCCAATTAGGTGTTCAATAGCGTCTAATATAATAACCTATATATTACCTAAATATTACAGTTGGAACAATTTTGATCGTGGTTGAACATCTTCAGGGAACCCCAGGATCCACTTCGAGAGCCAGTGAATGAAAAGACGAAGGGAAGGCTAGCCAAAACGTAGCAGCGACAGATAAAAATACTCCACATATTCCAACGGCCAAGTGATTGATGGGCGGAATGAATGATGAACATCCGCTTGGACCGTAGTCTTGTACTCATGCAAACCATGGGCCTGCAATAATCTTAGACAACCTTACAGGACAGTTATTTAAAAATAGCAAGGCTAGAGGAAAGTCTTACTCATGCTGAACGTGCGCCTGTCTGAGCAGATTTTTGAGACGTGCTGTCCTGTCTCGTCCCACATGGACGTCTACCGCTTTGCCCTCGTGGATAAGGTTAGAGCTGCTGGGCTGCCAAAGGTCCACCTGCACAACATCATCCAGTCAAACACAGCCGTGGAGCAATATGATACTGATATCAAGGTTTACAGTTTACATTTTATTGCAGTACTTTTTAAGTCGCAATCAGCTGGCCAAGTTCCCGACTAATGGAGAGACAGAGAGAGAGAGAGAGAGAGAGAGAGAGAGAGAGAGAGTGTGTGTATGTGTGTGACACTGCTAACAAGCCACACAGCCACAGCAAATTAAAAACATATGGTGGAACCCCTGTAGTATTCCATGTCTCTCTTCCTGAAGTGGAACTCCAGGTCTGCAGGATCATCGTCCTCGACTTACCAACCAGCTCCAGACATGAACTCTATAGTAAGCTACACACAGGCAGGACCAATCTCCAGTCTTTTTCACAAGTCTCCATTAAATAGAGGAAACAATAACATCAGAAAATATGTTCGGGTTCACTTTATTTAATAATAAACATTGGGCAGGAGGCTAATACTTTTGCTCAGCACTGAAACAGTTAACAGTCAAACTTCTGTTTAATGGTCTGATAGTATTAACACTTTCCTCTGAAGCTGTTAAAAAAATCAAACAAAAAACACTGAGAGGATGCCTACCACAGAGAAAAACCCACCAATTTGTAGGCATCATAGTGTGTGTGTGTGTGTGTGTGTGTGTGTGTGGGTGTGGGTGTGTGTGGTATGAACTTGGCCCCACTTATCCCAGAGCTCCAGCTCACCAGCTGCATCCCATTTCAGTACAGCAGCATGTTTGCTTGCACACTCACCTTTTAATGGCTGAATTGTTTTTACACACTAGACACTGGAGACAGTCTAGCATAATTAAAGCCGCAAGCAGCATTTTCAGGGGCCAAGCACCCGGTCTCGGTGAGCCGCACATTCACAGACACGCTACAGTTGTTGCATAAGCAATCACAGGAAAGCAGAGCCATGACTATAGGCAAAGAAATATTGCCAATCAGAAATGATTTGCAGTTTCACGCATTTGCCAGTCCGTTATGGGAGAATGGTTCTGAATATCAAAGTTTCTTCGATAACTTTTGTTTAGACAGGTCTCAAGATGATGTGAGCCAAATTTGGTGAAGATTGAACCAAATTTGGAGGACGAGTAGCAAAAATGGCAGTTAGAGGGGAGCATTTTCGACATGTTAATGTAACTTTTGGCCAGTAAGAGGTGCTGTCACAAACTTTGATGCATAATATCAAGGCATGGTCCTGGAGATGCCTTCCAAGATGTGTATCAGTGTGCAAGGTCGCTGCTGAGATACAGCCCACTTCATGTTTGCCGGCTTTGCCGTCAAATTTACGGGCACATTACGGGCAAACCGTTTGAAATATCAACATTCTTTTGATAACTTTTGTCCACGTTTGTCTGAATATGATGTAGGATGGAAACATAGCTACTGAGAACAGTGTAAAGTTCCTCTTCTCTACTTTTAAATGAGCTTTTAAATTAGCTACTTTTAATAGCAGTATTGGCTTTAATATTCAGTTATATAGCATAGTATATATAGTTAATATACACAAACAGTACTTGGTGAAATCTAAAACACTGACCACACTAATCGATGTTTTGAAAAGTTAATCATCAACATTAGAGTTATCACTAACGTTAGCCTGCTAGCTTGTTGCTAAGCCACTCGCTATTGTGCACTGTTGTTGCTGTGCTGCAGTTTCAGTCCAAAATGGTGCATGAAAGTTCACTAGAGTAGAACAGAACCAGTAGCCATTCAGGCCTGTAACTGTAAAAAGTGCGGTTAAAGTAGGTTTTTATAAGCTTTACGTGCTCTGACAGAGCAAATAAAATACACGCCTTCATGTCCATGTTTTTTTTTCTTCTTCGAACATCCTGAGGTGGGAAATTTTTTCCAAGCGTGGCAACTTGCTTGAATTTATTCAAAATATTATTTGCTACACATATTTTTCTTTTTTTTTTCCTCTCATGATGATTGGGTGGGACATTTCTGTATTTGTGTGTATTTTGTCGTATTCGTTCGCCCAAATGATGCACTTACTATAAAAAGTTTTTAGTCGTTTACAAGTACATGAAGTTTCTTCCGAAAATTATTCCGAATGATTCGTTAAAAATAACGATTTGCCGTGTATTAAGAGCAACACAATCAAGCAACCTTTCCTGCAGTCCTCTCCTCAAGTACACGTCTAGGCAAATAAATCTGACATGTTGTTACAGGCAATGCGAATCTGATACATTGACCATTGATACAATGTCCAGCTGCCACAATAAACCAACCCTAACTAGCGATTTTCACTGGTTTGACTATACAGCTATGTCCCAACCTTGAAAATAAAACCCTAGCAGCAAAAAATCTCAATGAGCTTCCTCATTCTCCGACAGTAACGCGTTAGCGTAGCTCCAAGGGAATCATCTCTAAGTAAATGAAATGACCCAGACACAGCTGTGTAAACATCACACGCACACACACTCGTCCTTGAAGAAGTAGCTTCCAAAAGCATACCGATTCGATTTGGGCTTGGGGTCAAGTACACATTTCAAATATTTGAGACGCCTTTTAGAAACCTTAGATGAGACGAGATACTAAAAGGTTTTTCCTCCAAGGTTTTTTAGGTCATTAGAAATCTTAACATTAAAATAGTAATATAGCATTAAAAAATACCACAAAATTAGATGATTAGAACCACACTGTAAAACCGGATAAGTTCATTTAAACTCAAGGAAACTAATTACCTCAAAATTTTTAAGTTGATAAATCAATTTATTTAAGCCAAACACACTTAAATTACAAAGTTTGAGTTAAATTTTTGTTATATTTAAGTGTATTTGGCTTAAAGAGATTGATTGATTGATTGGTTGATCAACTTAAAAATTTTGTGAGTAATTAGTTTCCTCAAATTTTTTGAGTTAAACAAACTATCCGGTTTTACAGTGTAGCTTTCAAACAATGTATAGAGTCCAATTGCTTTTTATTGGTATTTCACTAAACTATTTATTAATACATTTGAAAATATAATGCTTTTATAATGAAGTCTTTTTTTTCCCCTACATGCCCATTTGACCATTCACAATTATCACATGCACTCATTTACATTCAGTTTACGTTTATCTTCTATTTTGTCAATACTGCTTCCTTGCACGTTTCTGTATATTAAAACAATCTTTTTTTTAAATCAATGGATACAATTATGATTGCATTTACTCTACATATTATTTTGCCAGATATATTGTAAAGAAAGTACTATTATTTAAAAAAAATTATCTGTAATAATACACACTGATGTTTGATATGTTAATTACTACATCAATGTCAGGTTATGTATGTAGGTTACCAATAATCAATAAGGTTGGAGTCCACTATATCATAGTCAACTATATCACAAGTACCACTGCTGTCATGATTGCAAGTTTGACTTCAGTCCCGGTGTTATTATTATTTTTATTTCCACGCTTGGATACCATAAACACTTTTCTACTTAAGTATTAATGTTTCACCAGTTATATGTGCTCAGATCTAACTATAGGTGCAGTCTAAATAGGCCTGTTACGATAACTACTTTTGTTGGATGATATATTGTCCCAGAAATAATTGCGATAAATGATATCATCGTGATTTTAAGACCATTTTATGCCACTGAGAGAATGATATATGAATATAATAGCAAAATAATACAAGTACACACCCTTTAAAAGAGCGGTGAACTTTTAATTCTTAAGAATATCCGGACATTGTAAGTGGAATGTCGAAAAATTGTTTTTGTCTTCTGATGAAAATATCCTTTAAAGTTAGTCAATATTTTGTCATGTTATCTATTAATGTTAGTCGGTTATACTCTGACAAAAGTTGACGGGAAAATGCAAAAATGAAAACAAATATTCGCACATTTTATAAATGAACTTAAACATGTAACAACAAAAGCATGTGAAAATTGGCGTTGTTGTGAAATCTCCTGAAATAATAGCATTACAATGAGTACGCTACTGTAATACAATATTGTGAATTCTTTATGCTTTAGTTCTTCATTGCACGTTCTATTACCGCTCTACCTAGCGCCTTACTTTAGTTCAAATTCACTTGTGTTTTTGTGTCATTTTGTGCAGAAGCGAGCTGTAATATTAGGTTTATGTTGTGTATATATCTGATTAATCTCATGTGTATATGATGCGTTTGGGTGAGTCACTCTTCAGTTTCAGCTCACGCAGCTTAAGCGGCTCAATCCCTGACTGGATTATTTGAAACACTAGAACTATTCTTTCTAGATTTTTCTATTTCAGAAAAACATTGTTAGTGCATTGTTAATATCTTGCGGGTCATTTTTTTCAACGGTATATTTCAATAAAAAACACTGCTAATGCTTGCTACACGTCTTAAATTCGAATGCACACAATTTTGCATTCGAATGTGCGTTTTTATCTTAAATTCAACGAATATTCAAAGTTCAAATATGAACTCGACAGCCCTTGAGCAGACGAGAGGACAGAAGCAACGCGAATGGCTGAAATGTTGGTGACGTTCGTTCTTATGTAAACAAACAAGCACGTAAACACAATGGGGGAGACACCGAGGTCAGCAAAAACGATCGAGGTCACGTCTATATATGGGCTGACCAGAATTCAGATCAGTTTTCTCAGATGGACTTCGGTCTCTCAGAATGAAAAACTTTAAGGTTGTCTATTAGCTGCTCTGAATAATCAGTTAGCATGAACAAGTAACAATAAATATTGTAGTATTCTGTATTACGGACATATGTACAGTAAATACTTCTAAGACATAACACCCCGATACTAACAGAAACCTATAGTAAACACCTTCAACCCGAACAAAAGCTCACCCACCAACAGTGTCTTCTCCGTTTTGTTCTCGCACAAAAAAATAGAAACTAGAACAATCAAGCTCTTGATCCTGTAATGAAAAACAGCAGTTTTCTCTGTTCTAACCAGAACCTAATTATTCCCAAATGGAGAATCTCCAGAGCCATTTGCACATCCCCCAGCTGGATTTCAATTCCACCATTAACACACGATCTCCAATGATCTCCCTTCTGGAGAGTTGTGGTCTTGATTGGCATCACCTGGTGGTCTCCTGGGTTCAAAATTTTCCCAATTGATCTAGTTTTCTATATAACTGACATTTTATTTAATGACGATACCAACTAACTGCGATCTGTAGAGGTAAAACACTTTAAATTTAATGATGAAGTCATTGTCCATTAGACAGCAAGTCTGTTTAATCTACAGCACTTCTACAGTGAGTGAGGGATAATGATATGGTCGCTTAGACAACAAGCCACATCCCCTGATACAACAAAAAAAAGCTGAGCTCAGCACTACTTTTTTGCACTACTGACCAGAAGGTTGTGAGATCAGATCTACCACAGAGCCTGGTGTGTTTGGAAAATCTCCCCAATTCCAGAGCTCAAAGTCTTGTGAATTTTGCAGGCTCGTCCTCACGACTGACAGCTTTTACGTTGTCTTTTGTCCATGATGGATGCAACCACGTCCTAATACACGAGACATACCGTATATTATTACAACTTGGCAAGCGATTTCAGTCTCCTGTCTTCCCCACACATTTCTGGCCACAAGCTTCAGAATCTTGAAGACTGAAATCTGATTGGCTCTCCACATTTTCTTGCATGGACACTTTTGCAATGAGGGAAAAAAAACAACTTTTCAATTGCAACACTGAGCTTTTCATCTCAAGATATAATCACTGGGTTAACAATTCATGAAATCTCATACTTCGACGCAGTTTGTGACAAGTAAACAAGATAATGTCAGGAAAAGGTGTGTGCTTGGTCATGTGCCTTATCTTTCTGCACTGGAATACATTCATATTGAACTACATTTGGACACTGTAAATGTCCATCACTTCTGTCTAATTGGTTTCACAGTATCGTTTTGTATTTAGGGTAATTTGTTTAATCAATAAAGTAAATCTAGTGATTGACTCTCCACTTTTTAGTGAAAACTTTAATGCCATTTTGTACATAGAACAACAGTTGAAAGATTAACGCTTAGGTGATTCTAAGCTATTTATTCATAACTGCAGATTTATATGACGGTTAAACAGTGGAACGAAAATCACTATACACTGGAACTATCCAAACGAATAAGCAAAGCAAGGTCGCATAGCACATACTGAAACACACCTCACACTATGTGTAACATTAATATTTACTAATCGGAGGTGTTAATGATAAAAAATTTAAATGACTCACCGTTATGTTCTGAAAAAGCTGTTTGAGATAATGGATCTCCCCGGGGCTGCTGGGAATTATTCTCAGAACCTGATCACTGCAATAAAAACAAGGTTACTGAAAATAGGGTCGTAAAAGGATTTTTACGGGAAGCTTGGAAAGTAAACACGGGACACATTTTGTCAATAAGTCAAAGTTACAACATTTGAAAAACTCGAGTCAGAGAAAATCTGTTCTCTCTTTTATCCAATGTGACTTATAAACAAAGGTGGATTAAGAATATGTATGTATGCAGATAAAGTTATTTAAATGTCAGCACTGTCCTCTATCCTAGACGACACTGCTGAGGAATTTTATCTGAACAATAGTTTAGGTTTTATTCGATTCAATTCAATTCAATTTGATTCAGTTTGTATAGTGCTTTTAACAATGGACATTGTCTCAAAGCAGCTTTACAGAAACATATAAACACGGTATACAGATTTTAAGCGTGTGGATTTATCCCTATTGAGCGAGCCGGTGGCGACGGTGGTGAGGGAAAAACTCCCTAAGATGATATGAGGAAGAAACCTTGAGAGGAACCAGACTCAGAAGGGAACCCGTCCTCATCTGGGTAACAACGGATAGTGTGACAGTAAAGGAGAGTTCATTATGGTGCAAACTCTATGTAGTAATTGAGGTCCCAAGGCCATCGCAGCAACCGTAGTCCCAGCAACCACAGCGAAAATGTCCATGTGGAATTGAGGTCCAAAACCATTTCATTGTACTTCAAGCGGTACCATCCTCAGCAATCTCCAGGCTGTAGCCTCCAGTTGATGAGAGCTCCATCCAGACAAATGGATCAGGCCGGTCCAGAGAGCAGAAAGGGTTAGGATCACTGGCATCTCCATAAAATCATGTGTGGTTTTATGAGGTTATTGCATCATCTATTTAAGACCTGAATCAGGCCCAAGGATTTCCACTCAAACGTCATACAAATCACGTCACACGACAGTCACTGGTTTAATCACGGTTGAGTCACTGTCTGGCCAACGCGGAGACATTTACCCTATAATTACACATTAACTGTACATGCACCAATGGTCCGAAAGTATTAGACTTTTAGTAACGATCAATGAAACAGCATGATGAGACTGTCATAGTCCAACTAAAGGCTTCGCAGGATTATTGAAATTAGATTTGTCGGGGCGTGTAATCACATGGACGTGACTCTCAGTCTGACTTTTGTGACGCTTCCATTGACACCTGCGATGCAAGCTTGACAACTGAGACGTGCAGGGATGAAATAATAGGCGGAAGAAAGAAACCTCAGTTTCAAGACCTATAATTAGTTTTGAAGACGGTTATCAATGGAGTCTATTCTAACAACCTTGTTTTAAAAGCTGTAATCACTGTCCATTTTCCACCAGAGCAATAAAAAAAGGCAGGCTTATAGCACAGCATTATTCAGTAATTGCATTATCACTGTGGAAAGATTGTATAGCATGAACTGGAGGGAAATTCCTGGCACGTGCATTCACATTGTAATCAGACCATTTTGGAGTGCATACAAATGGACGTTTCTTAGAGGAACAGAAGTGCGCTATTGTGTACTTGTAAACAAGTAGGGTTCACTGATAAATAGTCCTAAAAGCCAGGTTCGAGCTATTGAAAGAGTCTGGTAGTTTCCAACCCATGACTCAGTGCAATCAAGAACCAACTACTTTCACAGGAAGAAGCCATTTCACCTATATTGCGACCAAAGATGATGCCACGTTTTATGTATGATGGGCGGTATAAAAATGGCACCATAAAAAAACAAAAACCCTTAAAGGTTTTTCCTCATAGTCCACTGGTGAAGTGGTGAGGGTATTTATTTATTTATTTTTCATTTAAAATTGAAAATAAACAGTTTTAGAATTGTTAAAAAAAAAAAAAAAAAGGAAACAAATAAAGGAAATGTTAAAATATCTTGAATATTCAGTATTGCTGCACAATTATTAAAATTGAAGAAAATTAAATTTCTCACCATGTCCTCTAAACTAAAGAGGACTAAAGAGGAGGGGGACCATCTTGCTTTTTATCAGCGCTCAATTCAAAAGCCTGCATCTCTGATGGTATGGGATGCATTAGAGCCTATAGAATGGAAAGGCACCATCAATGCTGAATGGTATATACAGGTTTTAGAGCAGCATATGCTTCTATCCAGACTCCTTCCCATCTTTACTTCTGAAGGATTCTGCCGCTCTAAGATACTCTTTTTATACCCAATCATATTACTGACCTTTTCCCAATTAACCTCCAGCTGTTTCTTTTTAGTAACACTTACTTTCCTACCTTTTGTTGCCCCCGTCCCAACTTTTTTGGGGTCATCAAAATTTTTGTCTTAAAATGGTACATTTCCTCAGTGTAAACATTCAATATGTTTTCAGTGTTCTATTGTGAAGAACATATGGGTTTATGAGATTTGCAAATCATTGCATACTGTTTTTATTTACATTTTACACCGCATCCCAACTTTTTTGGAACTGGGGTAGTATATACAGTAGTTATAAGTTTGCACATCCTAGAACCCCATTTTGTCTTATCCTATGAAGTGAATCTGAAGCCTAACTGCGTGTTGTGTATGGCAATAAAGACTTACAGGCTCATTAATATTCAAATGCATGCAAATACTAAAGCTTTTAAAGAAATGACTGTCTATGTAGAGTTTTGTGTGTTATCCCTTTGTCCACATGGGTTTCCTACGGGTTCTCAGGTATTCTTTTACCTCTCAAAAACACAAGGTAGGTGGATTGGCGACTCTTATTGCCCCTAGGTGTGAATGAGGGGTGTATGGTATCACGTCCATGGTGTATTCTCACCTCATGGCCAGTGTTCCTTGGATCCACCACAACTCACGGTATTTAAGTAGCTTTCTTTTTTTCAAATAAAGGTGCAATAGGTAATATTAGTCATTTTTTAAAATTAAGATTAGGACTTTTTTTTAAACTCCTTGACCCCCCCGCCTTCCCCCCCATTCCCACCCATGTTCACAAACCTCCACTGGCAGGATCTACGGTGTCCCATGGAGTAGCGTGTCCATAAAATGACTGACAGGAAGCATATCCAAACACAAACAAGCATTCCAGACCAGAAGTCAGTTTTCCAAATGGGGTTTATCAACCACTTAGTGCATTTGCCCTGAGGTCATGGCTTAAACCAATCACCTTCTAAGTATCTTCCGGGTTATTTGTACAAAAAGTGAACTCTAGTGGACTGAATTTGTAAGTGTAATCCTGCGTGTTCATTTTATTTGTGAAAAATAAAAAAGAAACCGTCATCCAGTTGTCCAAGCTCTGCAAAAGAGCGCTGTTCAACCTACGATGACTCATTTTGCACTTTCCCTTTGATCAAATCAGTCTGCAAATCTCAAATAACTAATCGACACTCCATTACTTGTCTTTGTTATTACAGAGCAACATCAGTGCTTCCAGGCAAAGAGGGGATGAAAGATGGTTTTTATGGTTTGGCTGACACCTACACGTTCCATGACAAAGGTTGGGGGATAAGCAACTGCAGACAATGACGCCATTTGCATCACTGAACACAGTCTTCTAATTTTAACAAGCGGATAATAGGAATGCTGCTAGTCAAAGCTGCTGTTCTGCTCCAAAACAGAATCAGTGTTTTCTTCTCTAATATACATCTTGGGTGGCGTGTCCCTGCTGCGCTATGAGCAGCGAAGATTGCTCCATGATGTCACACCCATAGTGTTTCCTTTGTGCTGGGCTGACGTGTGTGACATGATGTGATTGGAATGGTATTAATGGTATTTTTTTTTTTGAGAACCTAGCAGGGTGTGATGTGAGCTCATACCTGTAGAGAGATCTCTGTAGAAATATCTCACTTCCCAAGGCAGAAGATTAGTGAAACCATCCTAAAGTCCTTCAAATCGATTAAACTTCTATAATGACGATGTAAACAGCCTCTAAACAAGCAGGGATAAATGGACTTATAGGCTAAATTACTAATTAGCATTTAATAAAAGAAACAATAGTTCTCATTTGTGGTGTTTTACACACGATAAGCGAGAGAATAACCACATGCTAGCAAATGTGGCTACTGGATTTAGAGCTAGCTTAATGTTAGATAGCTTAGTAGTGAACCTAGCTTAACTTGGATATTTACATATATTATTATTTAGCCTGCTATTGGCTAGCTAGGTCAAATGGCTACTGCTGGAGAGGTAACCATAACTAACTTAGCTGACTAACATTATTACAGTGCTTTGTTTAGATTTGTTTAGGCTAAGTATTATATAGCTAGCCAATTGTATTCTTAGCACCTGATCTAATGAGCTAGCATGAGGAGATTTTTTTTGTTGTCATTGATAGTGAGGACAAAGTACTTCTGTAGGTCATTCTGGATAAGGGGGTCTGTCTGGACATGTTAGGTTAAATGTTATATCATTTAAATAGCCTGGCAAGATAGCTAGAATTAGGCTAATATTGGCTGGCTTGTTTAGCAAACTAGGCTAGCTTCTCAGGTCAGCTGATTAGTCAGCTTATTTTAGTCAGCTAACTCAGCTAAGTTAGCCTGTTACCTCTCCAGCACTAACTACCTGACTATCTGGTATTAAACATTCAACAAACATGCTCATTGTGTTCAACCCTTTACTTCATTATACAAACACGTAACATTGTCAGACAATTGCTGGCACCAGCTGACTTCCAAGTAGTGCGCACCTCACATTACATGCATATTTGTAGGGTCATGTCTGTAGAATCTTGTATGAATATGTCCTTGACATTTTGTTTCTTGCCACCGACACTGGAGACTCCTTCCAAAAATATCTCTTCATAGAAAACTTCACCATATCAACAATTGTTTACAATTCTGTTTACGTGACCATCCACCATACAAGTTCCTGTCCACCATTCAAGTATAGTCACACACACACAGTGTATCTTCGTGGTGTACCGGCTCTGTTCGCTAAATAAAGGAGCAACCGCGACCATAGCACGTCAATTACGATATTAAAATCTGTCTCTAGGCTGTGAAGGCTCACAGTCCCGCTTGCCCTATTTCACCCCCTCTGAAAGGTAAAAGCATGTTAATCTGCAGCACAAATAGTCTTCCCTACTGGAATTCACTCCAGAGTTCAAGCACGTACGCCGCCACACGACCTTTACAAACCGCAAACCTTAATCAACGGCGTATACATACACACATGACAGGGGAAAAAAGACACGGAATTCCTACAGGTTGTTTCCAGCATGTCTAGACTCGTCTCGTCGACGTCACAGAGCGCTGTCGTTTTATTTTCACACATAATTAAATAATCCATACTAGACAGGAAATGACAGTTGATTATATGATATACCATGATATATAACATATATACAACATTGTTATCGTATGCAATTAAAATGACACACGTCTGCCTACTAGGGATGTAACTGAATATGTTCTGAAGTGGACAAATATAAATATTTTTTCCCCCTGCCAAATAGGTTCACAGAATGATGCATTTAAGAGGTTTCCTTCATTCATAACTACCTGGTCAGAGTCGCAGCCCTTAAATAAGGCTATTAGTTTGTTTATATTTTGAGGAAAACAACTTAAATTCAATCGAAAATACTGGGCGTGGGTACTAAAAAAAGCCCCAGTCTCATGCACTTCTGAAGTCTACACCGGTTATGACTATGTCATATGTGATGTAGCTGAGGTTGAGGAACTCTCAGAGGCAGAATTCACGTGCCATGCTGTATTGCCTAGCGATCGGGTTCACATTTAAAGACGTTTTCAGACGGCTTTTAGTACGACTATGCCAGCCTTAAGGTTATCTGTAAGCTAGTGCGCTCCAAAACGATGACAAAATTCGCATTTAGATTAGAAGATATACGCGTTCAAAATTTACAGTCTCTCTCTCTACCACCGATACGGATCAGCGATTCTGATGACATCATTCTGCACTTCAGCTTCTCACTAATCAAATGCTCTCTAGAATCTCTAGAAGTGTCCCGCCCCCAACATTCTAAAAATCCATGGTACTAACTGTTAAGTACGGCTTATCCCGGGCTGTGTGGTAAGCTATACGCTATTGGCTATTAAAAAGGGGGAGGAGCCACTCCATATGTCCGCCCTGACTTCCTGTTTAAGAGGAAATTACATCAACACGTAATGTTGCGTGCTTCAAGGCTCTTCCCTCGGACTTTAATTAAAACAACAACAACAACATCAGGTTTAGGCCACGCCCATTACAAATACAAATACGGATATTTAGAGTACTAAACAGATACAGATTGTGTCATTGCGTTACACACCTACTGCTTACAGCTTAATATTTTTAACCTGTGTCACTAGGATGGTGTTTACCACTAGTTGAACATAGGCGTTCAAGCCTCAGCACTGCCAAGCCTCCACTTTTGGGCCCTTGAGCAAGGGGCGCCCTATCATGGCTGACCCTGCGCTCAGACCCCAACTTCCTAACAAGCTGGGATATGCAAAGAAAATAATTTCACTGTGCTGTAATGTACAGCATATGTGACAAATAAAGGCTTCTTCCGCTACTAATTGTAGCTGTTATACAATTAAAAGTTTTCTTAGTTTTGGTATTTTATGGAATACTTTTCTACCTATACAGTACTTTTGACTGAGTAGGTAGACAGGATTTGTATATAAAGTTTGTGTTCGCGTTCCTGAGATAAAAACCCGTCCAGCCGAAATGCACGATATCGTATCCCGCGCTCAGCAGTTACAACCTGACGCTCTTCACACCTCGGTGTGATTTTCAGCGTGCACTGTGGCTCCGCAGTAACGGCCCTTGCTCTTTTTGGTTCTGTTGTTCTTCCATGCTGTGACACAGGAAAGCAGGAATCCTTTTCTTTTCACAAAAGCCAGGAGCGTAGGTTTATGGAGAGGTTTATGGAAAGAAGTTTGTCAGAGAGGAAACTGTGGAACAGTTGATCAGCTTGCTTGTCTTTCATCTGATTTAGTTGATTTATAGTTTACTTCTAAAATGTTCCGGTAATATAACATTTTCACAATAATTATTACTATAAGAGTGGTACAAGAACGAGTCCGAACACCAGGAAATGAGTTCCGGTTCCATCGTCCCAAAGTCAGTGGGTTTTTTGGTTAAATGCCTGAAACAAGGTCTGTGGTTAACACAAGCTCACGATAGCTCTTGAATAGTTCTTGAAAACTCTTCCAACTCAAACTTTCACACTTGTAGCTTTATCATTTTATAGTCTTTATTTAAATAAAGACTGAAAGAGTTGTCAGAAGCTTTGAAGTGACGCTGAAGTCATACAATTACTAGAAGTAGTTCGTTTATAGCCTAATTTGAGCTTTTTGATTCTGCCGATAGTATTGAGGCTTCGAAATCCATAAAGGGTGTTGATATATGAAGATTATCTTGATGAAGAAAACATGTAAGAATCATAAAGTTTTATTTGGTCACAGAGCTTATTTTCTGCAATAATCCAAAACCCAGTGGAACTATCCTATTGGCTTTTTGTCGAGGGAATCAGGGTGATGCTAACCTCCAGGTTGACCTATAAAAATACATCATCCCTGCAGCACTCGATCGCCTATTTACCATGTTTTACAATGCCATATTAAATAAATGTACATTTTAACCCGTTAACGTACAAGCTCGTCGTCAATTTATTCATCTTAAAGCATACTTTTTTCCATGACTGTTATGAATTACTCACCAGTCACTAGCTAAAAACTTCTGTTGTGACTGAACATACTGAACATACTGAACATCCTTTCAGCACACTTAGTACTGTTTGATTGTTTAATCGCACTATTATCCGGTTGAGTTTCTCTCGAGGTTTCTTCCTCATGAAGTCTCAGGAGGTTTTCCCTTGCCACCGTCAGACTTGTTCATTAGAGATTTAAATCTTTTCTATAAAGCTGCTTTGGGACAATATTTATTATGTTTTTATACATTTTTTTATATTTATAAACCAATTATTAGTGCATGCCTAATCCGTGCGTTTTCGTCTTGTTAACTTGTTGCCTTGGGTCTCATTTTAGTTTGAACAACAGCAAGAAAAAACGGTGTAAAAATACACCGGGAGCTATTTGTCGGCATTTAAGGAGAGCGTGTTTGAAATGTCACACCAGCTGTCTCGGTGTTTAGTTTGTCAGTGGAACATTTCCTACTGCTCTCACGTCTACTGCTAATTACTTCCTAACAACTGGAAAAGGGGAGTATTTTTTATTATTATTATTATTATTTAGAAATTAAGCCTAAAAATGCACGTGAAGCTCAATAAGGCTCAATTCACTTACCGAGAGTTGGCGGGAACGCGAGAAAAACAAACAAACATGGACTTAAAAGTGATAGTGAAAATTGCGTCTTGTATCTGACCGTAAGGAGATTTACGACATGTTGAACCGAGAAAATATTTTTATTGGCAATATTCCAACATTGCACTGTTTTGGGACGGGACACGACGTGGCATCTCAATCACGCCGCAAGCTGCTCGAATTCATCAATTCTACGATTGGCCTTGGAACTACTGTCAGAGCTGCTGTTTAAAAAATTAATCAATAGCTTCTGACCAATCAGAATCGCAACTTTAACCTTGATTTGAGAAGCAACCCAAAATGTCTGAGAATCACCATCACCTACAAGTTCAGACAATCAAAATTTATTTCTAATCAAGAGACAATCAGAGACTTCTTGGTACGTCTTGAACGTAAGGTAGCCAACATTTAATATCCAATTTTCGTGAACACTGGGTACTATTATCTAGAATCAGGGCTGCTTCGGAGTTCCCAGATTGTCTGTTTCTATCTCATTCATGGTTTAAAACCTGCCTCAATTCCCAATAAACCATCGGCAAACTGGAACTTGGCCAAATGAATGTTGAGACTAGCTCTGCAGAAATCCCAAACAATCAAACAGCAGTCTAAATGATCTCGACCAGCCCGTTCTTTACGATTATAATAGGTCTTCTGGCAACTCTGGGACTGATTCTATCAAGACATTGTTTCTAAAGCTAAGTAATAACGGGAAAGGAGCTGGGGGGGGAAAATGGCCGATATTTCGGTGGATAGATATTTAGTGTCATTAGATGTAGCTTCATTGCAATTTGGACTGGACAATCATGAAATAAACCTGCGCTTGAGCTGGAAAGAGCTGATGCATTTTTTGCAATTTAAACGCTATTTTCAATACAACTGATTGGAAATTAGTAATGCTGCCAAAATACTGATGAATTATGCATGCGGGGGTTTTCACATGTGAAGAATCTCGCATAAAAGCACATAACATTTATTCCAAAATATTCAGGGAATTTCTGTAGTCGCACGTAGGCTACGTTTATTGGCTGAAATGATTTATTATTATTATTTCGGTATGTTCAGCGAGTTGCTAGCTGAAAAGAGAGTCGGTGACATCCATTGCTGCATATTTACCATACTAAATAATTTCATAATATTAATTAGACAAATAAATGAGGTGTAATGTACTTTTGGACACCACGTTCAGATATATGAACAGAGTTTATGGCATGCACTTTCTTTGCAGAGTGTTTTGAAGTAAGGATTTTGACAGATGGAGTCATTCCCATTCCTTCCCAGATTCTCAGTTTGGGTTTCTGATTCCTGACACTGAGAGTCGATTCACACACGATGAACATGAATCGACTCCTTTAGAAATGAGAAAGTAGGAAATTTGTGAAAACAAGCTAAAATGTCCAACTCATGACTCAGAGACGTAAAATAAAACAATATCATCAGTGCTAGAGTGCGAGTCTGAGGAGGAGCAGCTAATTATGAACATGAGCTTGAGCTATGATGTTATTGTGGCAAGAATCTTTGTTTATCATACATTATAAGCTGTAATAATGTATTGAGTTATTGAATTCATTCGTTCATATTGAAGATTCTTTAACAACATCCAACAGCTGTCTCCTGCTGTGGGTTTTAGTTTTTGGAATAGAGGAGTAAAATTATCATGTGGATTCGACTCCGTAGCTGAATAAAAATCGGAGTCGACTCAATTTGTTTTTAAATTCTCTTTAGGTTGGCGTTGTTTCCATGGGGACGAACGGAGAGAAGCGGTGGGTAAAGAAAGAGGCACTTGTTCCATCCCGTATGTACTTAGTTTCAAAGGAAAGGAATGACTGAAGGAGGGAATAAAAGAATGGATGGATGAACGTGTCAGCTTCACTCACCCGACATAGCGGTTGTTGTAGAGGTAGGCGCTCGCGGCATTAGAAAACACAATCCATCCGAGGACGAGCGCAGCGCACGCGCGCTTAACTTTAACTTCCGATGCCATGTTGAAGTAATAAAGAGTGAAAGCGCGCTGCTGCAGGTTCTTCACATCCTCCAGATCTTCATCGAGTGATGTGAGGAAAACGCTGGTCCTGCTGCTTCCTGCTCGGACTGCTGAGGTGTGAAAAATAACTCAGATGGGGAACATCGCGCGCTCATCTCGACTTTTAAAGCGCGTGCGACTCGCACCACGTGACCCAGTGTCCCGGTTTGGGCAGGAGCGCTATAACGGGGTTGCCAGATTGGACCGATTAGCTTTGCTTTGGAGAAGTTCGGTTGAGAGGGATGGTAAAAAACACACACACACACACTCTGACATATACACATATATATATTCAACCAATTAAAAAAAGTATCAAAGTAATTAGCTAGATAGAAGTGTTTCTTGGTTGAATAGAGTCCTAATTCTACCTAGATACCTATTATATCCATATATACAATACACCGATGAACCATAACATTAAAGCCACTGAGAGGTGACGTGAAGAACACTGATTGTCTCGTTACAGTGGCACTTGTCAAGAGGTGGGATATACTGTATTAGGCAGCATGTGAATAGTCAGTTCTAGAAGTTGATGTGTTGGAAGCAGGAAAAATGGGCAAGCGTAAAGATCCGAGCGACTTCGACAAGGGCAGAATTGTGATCGGCTGGACGACTGAGTCAGAGCATGTCCGAAACAGCAGTTCTTGTGGGGTTGTTCCCGGTGTGCAGGGGTTAGTACCTACCTAAAGCGGTCCAAGGAAGGACAATGAACCGATGAACCTACGACAGGATCATGTGTGCCCAAGGCTCATTGATGCGCTTGGGGAGCGAAGGCTAGTCCGTCTGGTCCGATCCTACAGAAGAGCTACTGATGCACAAATTGCTGAACAAGTTCAAGATAGAAAGATGCCAGGACAGACAGTACATCACAGCTTGCTGTGTATGGGGCTACCTAGCTGCAGACCGGTCAGAGTGCCCATGCTGACCCCTGTCCACCTCCGAAAGCACCTACAATGAGCTGGGTGCGTGTGTGTTGCTTACCTGAGGAAGAGATTGCACCAGGGTGCACTATGGGAAGAAGGCAAGCCAGCGGAGGAAGTGTGATGCTCTGGGAAATGTTGGGTTCTGGCATCCATGTGGATGATATGGAAGCCCCACTTAAAGGATCTGCTGCTAACGTCTTGGTTTCAGATACCACAGCACACCTTCAGAGGTCTTGTGGAGTCCCATGCCTCGACGGGGCAGAGCTGTTTTGGTGGTACAAGACGGACCCAGACAATATTAGGCAGGTGGTTTTAATGTTATGGCTGACATATATATATATATATATATATATATATATATATATATATATATATATATATATATATATATATTACCTTCAATAACAGCTTTATCCTGGTCATGGAATTCCCCCTGCATCAGATGCCAGTCTATGACAGGGCACCATGCACACACACACACACACACACACACACACACCTTCACACACTCAATCGCAAACAAGAGATCATTTAGAGTCTCCATTCCACCTACTGGCATGTTTTTGGAATGTCAGAGGAAACTAGGAAACCCAGAAAAAACCCAAACGGACACTACAAGGAGAACATGTGAAACTACACACAGACACACAGATCCTGAACTCGGGAGCTGCGAGGTTCCTGTACAGCATTTTGGTTTGTATGCAATCTCACGGAGAAGAGCTATTTATTTACTAATTTAATTTAGACATTTAATTTAAACAACGTGAACATTAGTTCTTATTCCAGTGTTACGTGTTGTATGTTTTCCATACAGTATGTCTACAATTCATTTCTCTCCGCTTCCATTTCTAGCTTTGGTCCAAATGTCAAGCAGAGAAAGCTGTGAATGAATTCTCTAATCGAGGCCTAATCATGACTTCTCAGTCTCTACATGCGTGCAAAGGTTCCTGTATTTATCAGAGAGCGGCGAGATTAGTAGTCTGACTCGCAGGCTTGGCTTTGTGTCTGGTTGGCAGCCGCACATTTTCCACATGCTTTGCTCTGTGTCAACAGCGCGCCACCTGTTTTACACTCAATTGCTTGTGCAACAAATGAGTGGCTGAAACACACGCCGGTGTGACAGCATGGTGCCCAGATGGTGCCAGACCCCTGTATCCACCAAGGGCAGAAATGCTACTCCTTTTGCCTCTCGCTTGAGGCACTTAATGTATTAAACAGATTGGTGCAATCTAGATATAAACAACAGCAACTGCTATTTGATAATGAGCTTATAAATTATGTTCTCTCACTACAGCACGAATATCAGTGGCTTTCTACTTTCACCCATGTATTTATTCATCCAAATAGGCCAATAGGATGAGGGCGTATAAGGCATTACAGTAATTCATTAGGCATTTCCTTTTTTTCCCAGCGTGACTCCTGGACTTTGAACCTGGAACATCTCAACCGTCTTTCTGATGAGACGTTAAACTCAAGGTCCTGGCTCTCTGTGGTCATTAAAAATCCCAGGACACTTCTTGTAAAGAGTAGGGGTATACCTCCAGTGTCCTGGTGAAATTCCCACATTGGCCCTTATCTATAATGGCCCCTGAATTGGCTACATCACTCTCCTCTCCACTAATAGCTGGTGTGTGGTGGGCGTTCTGGCGCACCATGGCGTACGTCATATCGTCCAGGTGGATGCTACACACTGGTCGTGGTTGAGGAGATTTCCCCTCCATACAATGTAAAGCGCTTTGAGTGTCTAAAGCGCTAAATAAATCTAACTGCAACTAACTTTGTCGAAATATACTTGTATATAATCACACATCCTTTTTTTCTCTCTCTTAAAGTTAGAGCTGGAGAAGCCTTCCGAAAATGCTAAATGAACACCTCCTTACAGACTATTATATGAATTTCTTTGTCACATTTCCTAATCCTCTTAGAGTTAGATTATGTGCACATGCACCATCCTGTGAATGAGATGTTACTATAGAAATGATAGTGTGTTAGTTAATATATACTGTAAACCTGATGGAATTACTCCCACGGCGCTATGGTGTAACTGAACTCAGATCAGTTTGGCATTAACATCTAATAAGACGTGAGAGATTCATGTGATTTGATTACAACATCGGCGCATGTTACATCATAGTCTATATAATTTAATCTAGTCTTAATGACAAAGCGGATAGAAGTGAAACAGAACAAATATACAAGTATTTGTCCTCCGGAAATTTTAGGTGATGTAATTCAGTGCAGAGAAAGCACAAAAAATATCAAACTACCATAACAATCGTCACCTGGGTGAGGTAATACAGGTATATGAGTGTATAATTATCATTATCATTATCATTGAGTTATTGCTGAGCTCAACTGAGCTACGTAATCAGACTGTTGTTAGTAGATTCAGCAGATTCTGTCTCAGAGTACGGAAAAGTAGACAAGTGGGAGGTCTTGGACAAGGCTAAGGAGTGATAAATAACTAAACCACTACTAAAACTAAGACACTTGGAACTATTAGCTATCACTTTAGTAAATTTCAGCATTTTGGTACGCTCATGAAAGAAACCACTCAACCGTTTTTCCAAAGCTCTCTCTAATATGTTTTTGCTGTTTGCCGCCTTCGGGCTGCAGTATCCTGAAGCAAAATGACCCCGAGGTGTTTGTGAGTAGACACGTACAGTCAGGAACACTGGAGCATATTCACAAGCTACTGCACGCATCCTGTTCATGGTTTGTGGCAGGATGGAAAAATGTGCTTACATAAATAGAGTTCCAGGGCCTGAGCATAGAGTGGACCATACTGAAGCAGATTTTTTTTCTTCAGTATTTTGAACTGATCAGTTTCCATGGAGGGCCTCGGAAATGTCCTTTAAACAAACGCGACTGTTCAGAGTTGCGAAGTTTGGACGACATCTGACTTTGGCTTTAGGTTTCCTCAGACCAAGATGAAAGTGGACCAACAAAATTATGATTATTAAACTATATATATATATAAATATATATATATATATATATATATATATGGAGAGAGAGAGAGAGAGAGAGAGAGCTCTGCTGAATTCTTAAATCTGATTGGTCAGAAAATGGTCATTAATTCATTTTTTTATATAACAGCAGTTTTAAACTATAACATCAGATTTAAAAAAAACCCCACATATCGTTGTTAAAGTGCACCTATTATGGTTTTTCAAATATTACCTTTCATGTAGTGTGTTATAGAGCTGTTTGTGAATGTAAAAAGTCTGCAAAGTTTCAAAAATCAAAGCGGAGTTATTGACTCCCAAACGAAGGAACCGATTCTGAACAGCTGAAACAAGTCGTTAGTGATTCCAGACTTTACTTCCTGTACATAGGTTTGTAACAAAAACACCCCGCCTCTGGTCTTCATCGGCTGCACGCTGACAGCGGTAGACCAATCACAACAGACTGGGACATCTGACCAATCAGAGCAGAGTATGCTCTCTGAAAGGAGGAGTTTAGAACGAATCCTTTAGACCGGACCATTTAACGAGTCGTTTGTGACGCTGGGGGGGAAAAAAAGGTAATGCTGCAGTTTAAATGATGAGCACATTAAAGTGTTTTTAGACCTTGGATGCATGTAAATATATTGTATGAGACCTTTAAAACAAAATTAGGCCCGTTTCAAAACCCTAATAGGTGCGCTTTAAAGCTTTCTGCAAAGACACATTTATTTATTGAATTAATTTAAAAGAGTCTATAGTAGCTATTTTCCCATCCACTTATTTTAATGCTAATTTTAGCATATCACATAAAAAACACTGAATGTAGACACCATAATATCTCCAAAATGTGCATAAAAACATACTTGCTCAATTGAAGTGGATAATGTTTTTATTAAATAAGAAGACGTGCGTAAACACACCCATCCATCCATTTTCTATACCACTTATCCTACTGGGTCGATGGGAACTTGGAGTGTAACCCAGGGAGCATCGGGCACAAGGCGGGGTACACCCTGGACAGGGTACCAATCCATCGCAGGGCACAATCACATACACATTCTCACACCCATTCATACACTCTAGACTTGCCAAACCATGCATGTCTTTGAACTGGGGAAGGAAACCAGCGTATCCAGAGGAAACCCCCACAGCATAGGGAGAACATGCAAACTCTTCACACACAGGGCAACAGCAGGAATCAAACCCCCAACCCTGGAGGTGTGAGGCAAACGTGCTAACCACTAACCACCGTGCGCCCCACGTAAACATATTTACCAAATAAATTCATGCTCATCAAAAAAGTCATGTGACTTTGTCTCAACAAATCATATGATTGGATAATTGGATCAGATAAGTATTGCTAATTTGCGCCAGTTTCCCCACAAGTGACGATTTTGTTCTCTTGAACACATGGCATGGAAACGGTGATTTATTCACAAAAGTTCTATGCCATATTCCAATTTTCCGCACAAGTTCAGTTCGCAGCTTGGATGAAAACATAGCTAATGTCAACACTTTTCTGCCATTCTTCAAGACTGAGGACTTTATGCTTTCTGCTTTCTCTATAACATGAAAAGCTGCTTTTTTTGTCTTATTATTGTCAAGCGCAAGGAAAAAAACAAGCGGCTGTGAGGAAACATCTGTTTATAGCTGCTATAACGGCAGCGATAACTTGCTTCATGGGTGTTCCACGATAATAAATTGATAAAAAAATATACATACAGTATACAGTATATAATATAAAGTTCAACAGCAGATCTGCTGTATGCTTTTGTTTGCTCAAAAGAACTGATGCTGTCTGTTTAAACTCTTCTATTGCTCGTCATTTCGTCTTTGTCAGTAAGGATGTTCTTTCCTTTCTTCTCTCAGCCTGGCAACCCATTCTTCATCGACGTTAACATGGTGAGATGTGCAGTCTTTTACATTTTACCGCCTGATGCATCAGAACCACAATGAAGCTCTGTCTAAAGTTCACAAATGGGAACCAGCAGGAGAAGCCCTGCAGTAAAGAGATATATAAAAAAAAAAAAAGAACCCTTGCTTAAAGATGTGGTGCGAAACAATGGAACGATTTCAACTGAAAGGGCTCGCCAGGGAAAGCGAATGTCACCAGGCGATTTGTTCAGACAGCTTGCTGCTGATTTATGAGCTTTGTTTCTGCTGTGAAGTGCATGTGGAGCATGCGGTGTCTGGGATGGATTAAACGAGCATGGAGTGGATTAGGACCGAGTAGTTTCGAGCAAGGTCATGGTGGCAGGAAATGAAACAAGAAGTGCAGGTGAAGTTCATCCTCACCCAGACAGGTTATTACAGACTTCCTGTCCCTTCTCGTCATCCTGCTGCAGGTCTTCTGTCATTATCTGATTCGCCGGCACCGATTAAGAGCCACGGAGCTCCTTAATGGGACCCAAAGCAACATGTTTGGACATTCTCCCACTCTCCCAGCATGTCAAGCAGTTGAGTTTCATGGCGACATTTGCGGAGACTGTCGCTCTGTGTAGCTATTGTGTTACAGCACTGAAATCCAGACAGAACACTTTTGTTATAGGAGGTATTAAATCATCTGCCTGTGGGAGACTTCAAAGCTTGCTCCACAGATCTAAAAGGCTCCGATTAAGCTTTTCCGAGTTGCTGTAGAGGAACGGATCATATCCCCTTTCTTCAGGCCCCCTTTAGTTCGCTCTTTATAGGGATATATTTGATCCCGTCCACCTTCCTGTGTTTCCACAGGGCACATTATCAGAGTGTGTTTACTACATGTGAGGTGTTGATTTCAATCTGTAACAGTAAAAGCACTGATGAGAACAATATTAAACCGTTCTTGGGTCGAACTCAGATTACCGGAAGCTCACGGAGACTTGCGTCTTTTTTTTTTTTTAAAGAAACTGCAAAACACGAGGATGAGTTAATCAGTGTTCCTGTGGCTTTAATACTTTCCTCACAGGCAGGAAGATGTATGTTAGTGTAAGCTCAGGATCAGTACTGGTGTTCCACAAGGGTGTATGCTTTCACCCTTATTATTTCTAATTTATACAGCTGCACTGTTGAGTTCTCAAATCTGAATTTGATCGTGAGGTGATTCATTTCCTAATAACAGCAGCCCTGACAGTAGTGCCCATTGTAATTCAAATCACAGGTTTACGGTATATCAATGCATTCATACTAATATGTTTTGTTCTAATTTTGTTCTTGCACTTTTATGGAGGACATGCCAGGTTAGCTAAGGTTATCTAAACAGTGGACTAGTTCAACAAGCAGACTTCATGTTAAAACCATAATGAACTGTCCTTTACTGTCACACTATCCGTTGTTACCCAGATGAGGATGGGTTCCCTTCTGAGTCTGGTTCCTCTCAAGGTTTCTTCCTCATATCATCTTAGGGAGCTTTTCCTCGCCACCATCGCCACCGGGTCGCTCAATAGGGATACATTCACACACTTAAAATCTGTATCCTGTGTCTTATATGTTTCTGTAAAGCTGCTTTGAGACAATGTCCATTGTTAAAAGCGCTATACAAACTGAATTGAATTGAACTGAATTGAACTAATAATAAATAAACAATTGTTGAATTGTTGGAAAAATGTTTTTAGTTTTTTTGTGAGGAGATGTACGTATATTTAGCATTTTAGGAAGGAGTCTCCAGTCTCAGTGTAAATGTAAGTAACACAGAAAGCTTTCAGGAATGTCCTACATCAATGAATGTAACTATAAATGGTTAAAAAGTATGACATTTTCATTAATACATTTTTAAAAAATGTGATCATTGGCAATTTGCTGTGGAATAAGCTGGACTCGCCGGTATAGTACATACATCACACCACCTTGTCGTTAAGTGTATCTTATTCTGTTTTATTCTGTATATACTGTAGCAGATGATTTCAAGACTAAAATAACGTTGAGTGTAGGCACATAAGGGCGAGTTTGAACAAGTATGTTGTGAGCTATAAACGGACAAAGTGTAAGCAGTCACGTTTTCACAGTATTGGGTCCAAACGCAACCAACCACATCTAAAGCGTTTCGGTTTAGGGCTAAAAGTGGCCCAGCTGTACGTTCCGGTCTGCATCATGCTGCAGATATGGTTTCATCAGGGTTGAGGGGTTGAGCTCTAGCTGTGTACTGGCAGCCAGATTTGGATGAGTTCATCGCTATCATTCCATCGCAGTACGAGGGTTTGGGTTAGATGAAGATGAAAAGTGGTAAATGCGGGCCAGGATACAGCGTTCGCTCATTTGCTTTCTGGGATACTTTGAATATCAATGAGTGCTCAGTCACTCGGTCAGTCTTTCGCCAGAGAACGGAATCTATTACATGGAAAAGATTATGACGTCTTACATACCATAACGATCGTCCATCGATATTTAAAAAACTTAAAGACTAAATAAATGATCGACAGATCTGAATCTGGGTCTCATCTCTTCCTGTAACAAGGAAAGATTTCGATGATTGATACTGTCACTGTGCAAAAACACAACTATGCAGGAATGTTTCCCATTTTTTGGAAAGACTTATTCAGTGTCTGCTTTGTATATAGTGCTGGAGTGGTGCTCTTTCTGTTTCTGTTCAAAATAGAAACCAGCTGTACAACAGAATTAAAGTAAGCACTAAAAGTATTGGCGCACCACCGTAGAGTATAACATCACTGATTAACTGGTGTATTTTAAAACATGCTGATAGACTTTTAGGGGATCTTTTATATGCATTTCTCAAATATCGACTGTGTGGATGCAGATATCAAGTGCTATCCAGAATAAAAAAGAGTGCTTTGTCATGAAGTGGACAGACAGATGTAGTGTAAGTGCAGGTTTTCTGCTTTCATTAAAACAACTGTAGCAGACAAAATAAAGAGCTAGGCGATACTCAGAAAAGTGATTCAGGCGAAAGGTCAGGTGATCTGCAAACAGGAATGAACTAGACACAGAGGCAGGAATACACCGTGGATGGGAGGCCATGCATATACCCATTCCCACCTAGGAGCTATAGAATCGCCAATACTCCTAAATGCATGGTTTTGTGAGGTTATATATATATATATATTTGTATAACGCCATGTTGCATCCATTATTCAGTGTTGTACTTATACGTAATTATGTGTGATGTCTTTTTATCACAATCATGGCATGCAAGACGAATTCCCACAAATTTATGCCCTCGAATCGCGTATATATTTCTGGTCTTGGACGGAAATCTGAGTAACTACTCGATCCATACTCCTCAGGAAGAGCATGTGTATTATCATATACAGCCGAGAATTCTCCCCCACCTTCTTAGCTAAAGTATGCAATGTTATATGACAGAAAACTAGCCCTGCGGTTACTTACACTAGCGTCACGAGCAACAGAAACGTGCACCTGAAAAGCACCCGCATCAAAGCTGCACTCTATCTGTCATAAATGCTGTGGGTCATGCTGTGCCCCAGCTGTATTTCAGATCTTCCATTATCTTCCAGTTTTTCACGTTCACTATAAAGGAGTGCCTTGTTGCAACTCCATCAAACAGAAAATGTGTTTCCATGTGAAGTGTGCATGTAAGGCTGCTGTATAATTGACAATGTGAGCAAAAATGATGACGAATGCTACCCCGTTGGTTCTGTACATTAAATCATGACGACCAGCAATTTCTAACAATTTCAATTGTTTTTAATGAATTACTTTACCACAACTATTTTCTCCAGTGTGCTGTTAAGAGTTTGACAGAGCTACAAGATGGCTAGCTAGTATACCCATCTTGCTAGTTAGCAAAAAAGGTCATGGAAAATCTTTTGAGCATCCAGCAACATCCGTTTTATTCTCTCAGATTTTCTGATAAGACTGTTTATGGAAAATATTAGAACGACAAGAAAATTATAAAAGAAATGCGAGGCTTTTAATTGTGTTCTCCTATCAGTTTCCTACCACAAGAACTGCACGTATAGGGTGAAATAACCGTTATGTGTAATGTTAATCACATATAACTGTAAGTCCATAAAGAAAGATCTAGTCAGAGTTAAATCTGACTAACTGACGTGTCATTTGTGTGTGTGGATTAAGAATCGATTAAGAATCAGAAAGCCAGATTGGAATTCGCAAAGAAATACAGAGATGAGCCACAAAAAAACTTTTGGAAAGAAGATGAACCTCTAGCAAAGTGATGGAAAGGCCAAAGTGTGGAGAAAGAAAGCATCTGCTCATGATCCAAAACATACAAGCTCATGTGTGAAACATGGTGGAGGTAGTGTTACGGCTTGGGCTTGCATGGCTGCTTCTGTAAGGAAATGATTTATTTAAATTTACTTCAAGACCGTTCCTATACTTTTGCTCACCTAAAAATTGGGTGGTCCGATAAAAAAAGTTCTATTTTTTATAACACATCTAGATGTAAATACCAGGAAATAAAAGCTGAAATCCTAAACTAAACTCTCGTCTCATTTCCGTCTTTTGATTTCAAAATCTTTTGAATCAAAACTCTTTGGTGTATAGCACAAACAAATGAACTGGCCTTGCTGTTCCAATAGATTCGGAGGGGATTGGATTTAAGGGTTCTTTGTTTCCTAAAATGGTCGTAGATTAGACTTCGTGTTTGATAGAACACTCCAGATACAACCGTAGAAACCTAAAGGGCTCTAGATTTGGCCATTTTGTAAAGGATGCGTTTATTAATTATTAATAGTATGTCATCTATTCTGATTCAACAGCACATACAAAGGTGGAATTCACTTAAAAACACCCATTTTTATCTTATCATCATCAAATACAATGTAAAAGGTATCGATGGGATCTACAGAAGGGTCCAAAAGTATGAGACCAAGAAAGAAAATGCTTCTAATTTGCAAGCTTTACAGATTTCATAGAAAATGTTTATTTACAAATGATATTATCGGCAGTTAACTTGAGTGAAAAGTAAAATTGAGTGGATATATACATATGATATATATATATATATATATATATATATATATATATATATATATATATATATATATATATATAAGACTTTGCTTTTTAACGTTTGCATTATGCAGTATGTAGACAGAGTTTTGTTGTATAATGAAAGTATGATATTCTACTGTAGATGCACTTACTTAATGACAAACACATTGACCTTTTTTCAGTGTGTAATTGTGGTGTTTACTGTATACAAATAACTAAAGATAAACCATTTTGTCCTGAAATAATGTACATTTTTTATAAAATTATAATGCTTGTATATGTCATTCGAGTACAGTATGTACAGTATCTACTTTAACCACCAACACTTTCACTGTGATTTGGAAGCGCCATCTACTGGACAGTTAAAGCAGCGAACTTGCACTCAAATACACTGTATACTGCAAAATTCTCACAAGTCATTAAAGTAAAACTTCACCCTGAACTACCTGTATATCATCTTCAGTAGTGATATTTCCTACATTACCATTCACTTACTGGATGGTAGCGATACCTGAGAACAGGTGCAGCAGCGCTTTAGTCCTTTAGTTTTGTCCAGCTCTTTCACCTCCTCATCTGTACACACCGATCAGGTTCAAAACCAGTCAATTCGCACACCAATAAAATAATAATAATAATAATAATAATAATAATAATAAAATACAGCAGCAGCCAAAAAATTTGCACAGGAATAGCTGAATTTTTTTTTAAATTGTGTTTAAGGGTGGAGTTTTCTTTTAATAGATTGTCAAAAATGTAACTGAATAAAATAAAAACGATTACAGATGCCACATGACAGATAGTATGATTTACTGTCACTTGAAAATCATCAACTGGGTTGAGGCCACAGCATTTGATAATTTCATCCTTATCAAACCATTCAGAGGGCCCTTTCGCACTGTGGATGGGGGCGGAGTCATGTTGGAAGAGACCACTCCCATCAGGATAGAAAGTTTTCATCATAGGATAAAGGTGATCAGTCTGATGAACTTTGTATCGATTTGCAGTGATGCATTGCTCTAAATGGAGTCAAAGCATGCCAGCAAAATAAATAAATGCCCCCCATAGTAGAACAACAGAGCTACTGGTTTTGCTTTTTTTTTGTTTTTTTAGGGGGTGGGATGGGGGTTTGTCACATGTCTGTATATCTGCTTGTGTTAATATTACTAGGCATTAGAGGGCAGTGTCCAACAAAGAATGTTTAGTTCCCATCTAGACGCTTGAGTTGTAACAGTGTACATGTGAAATTGCCACCTCACACCTTCAGGGTCTCTGATACGATCCTGAGCTTGGATGACTGTCATTGTCGAGTTTTTCATCTCCGTGAGCTTCCTCTGGGTTCTGCAGTTTCCTCCCACCTCCCAAAAACACGCCAGTTGGTGGATAGGCTATGGTAAATTGCCCTTAGGTGTGACCGAGAGTGTGAGCGTGTGTGAGTGTAAGTGTGTGTGTGTGTGTGTGTGTGTGTGTGTGACCACCTTACACACTTCACAGTGTTCTGGCAATAGGCTTTGTTTCCACCAGGACTCTGGTACTGAAGGTGAATGAATGAATAATATAACATAATAATACCAAAGTATAACATCATCATTTTATATATTATTTTGTTATATTACTAACATCATGGGAACAGAGCTGGAAAAAGTCCTCTAATTAGCCTGAAGGTTAAGATTAGTCACCACAAGTTAATGATCATGCATTAACATATATCTGACTTTGCTGTTATACGGAGTTATTTTAATTTGGCCCACATTAAGTAGTGCATATACTCGAGTCAGCAGGCAGCCCATGATTCAGCAGCGAGAGCTCAATTCCCCTATGTGGAGCTGTACAATTGGATTTCAATCAGACTAGTCAAATAAAAGTCCATGGGAAAAGAGTCACTGGGGCCTAATTATTTTTCAGGGTAATACGTTGTTTAACTAAGACAGCGATTCCGTTATTATAAAATGCTCTGTAGCATTCAGAGTCATAAAAGACTTATTATGTTCTATCGCATATTCTATCATGCCGAATTACTGCGAACGTTGAACATGACTGCAGTCTATTTCCTCTACTGATAGCCAGTTTCACGCTCCGTTGGTCCACAAGTGGGCATGAGATGTCCACTTCAAAGTAACTGAGAGCAATGTTTAGAAGAAATGGCATGACTGAGAAGATTAAGCTTAACGTAGCAGAACAGCTAAATGTCTGCTGTGTTGAGATGATGGGATGATGAAATAGGTTCAATTATGTATTTTGTGCAACAAAGCCTAAATGATTATGATCTTGCATATGGGAAGTCATGGGAAACATAACAAAAATGTCTTGTGAATTTCAAGACAATCTTTTAACACACAAAAATTAACCCAGGTTAATGTGCTACTACACATGAGTTGTTACAGGGATTATTTGTTTACTTTACTGACCACCTTATCCTATGATGAATCATTTCTATACTGATCAGAGTGGTCTCTTCCTGGATGACCCTGCCCCCCTCCCCATTTACAGTGCACGAAGGCTCACTGAATGGTTTGAAGATGTTAAAAATATCTGTAAATTATATACTATGGCCGTCACACTTGGCCGAGAGATTTTAAAGCAACGTGTTAGACTATCTGAATATCTATGGTGTTCATTCCTCCAGTATAAGCTGTTCTGGTGGCTCATGGTGACCCAACTCTGCCTATACTGTTGAAAACTTCATAATGACAGATTATATTGAGGAAGAGTTCACAACAGTCAGGAGAAGAGTTCAGAATGTTGGATTATTTTGAGGAAGAGTTCCTAGTGCTAGACTACACTGATGAAGAGTTCATAACTTTACATTATATTGATGAGGAATTCATAATTTAAGTTATATAGACAGAGTTCATAACGTTAGATTACGTTGAGGAACAGTTTATAATGTTAGATTACATCGAGAAAGAGTTTACAGTGCTGGATTATGTTGAGGAACAGTTCAGAGTGTTAGATTGCATCGAGGAAGAGTTTACAGTGCTGGATTATGTTGAGGAACAGTTCAGAGTGTTAGATTGCATCGAGGAAGAGTTTACAGTGCTGGATTATGTTGAGGAACAGTTCAGAGTGTTAGATTGCATTGAGGAAGAGTTTACAGTGCTGGATTATGTCGAGGAACAGTTTGATTATATTTGGGAAGAGTTTGTAACATTCCTTTATATTGAGGAAGATTTAGCAACTCTAGAATATATTAAGGAAGCGTTCAGAACGTTTGATTATATCTGGGAAGAGTTCGTAACATTAGATTACCTTCAAGAGGCGTTTTTAACGTTACTTCATATTGAGGAAGAATCCATAATACTTTATTATAGGCCTACTGAAGTATATTTTGAAGAAGTTCGATTATATTAAGAAGAGGAAGAGTTGCAATGTTAAAGAAGAAGACACAACGTTAGATCATGTGAGAATGTTGCCTTAATCTTTGTGTAGCCTAATCATATTTTATGTAAGCATAAAAAAGCACTTCCATTTGAATTGCAAATAAAACAATGACTTGCATAACTTTGAGAAACCTTCTCCCACTCCAGTCTATAGCTAGATGTCATTCACAGCCCACTGGGGAAAAGGGGGCCCAAGTGTGTGTGTGTGAGAAGGAGAGATTGAAAGAGAGAGAGAGAGAGAGAGAGAGAGAGAGAGAATGCTGAGGTGCAGTTAAAGTGTGGGAAAGTGTCGGAATGTAATGGCCCCCCATGTGATCAGCAGTGTTTCCCCTGCGCGGTGTTGGCATGAAGCCCCAGGCTTGAGCTTTTCCTCTCCTCTCAGTGCTGAAGGAGGGAGGCTGTGCGCGCGCGCGCGCGTGTGTGTGTGTGATGGTGGGCAGGCACATGGACCACAGATCATGACTGATGGCCACTAAACCACTGCTGCACACTTTAGGACACTTCAGGAGAGAATTTCAGACTTTTTCCTCTGGATTGCCGCATTTATTCACCGCTTCTTTCAACTATTGCGGCTTGAACCGGACAGCTTTCATCATGCTTTCAACTCTCGACCCACGGCAACTCGACTGAGTAAACTTTCGCAAAAGTCTTTTGTTCCAAATTTTCTTTTTTTTATTCTTCTTCTTGTTCTTTTTTTTTTTTTTTTTAACCGGAGGAGAAAAGAACACGAGACTGTAATGAGTGAAGAGAGTAAAGGCGAGAGCGCGAAGGATGTGGAGAAGCAACTGCGCCTGCGCGTTTGCGTGCTGAGGGAACTGCTGCAGACTGAGCGGGATTATGTGGAGACCCTGCACTTCCTTTCGGTACGGCAATATAAAGCCTAGCTATCTCACCTAAACATCCCAAATACACGATATAACAAATATATCACATATGCATCACAAATACATTAAGAGATTATGTTTGCATAAGCCAATAAATACCCAATACCAACACATCTGATCTAACCACCCCAATGTATGACATTACTGACAGAAACATTCAATTTCTATCTTTTTCTGTACATCTTCTATCATTTTAATCCTCATCTTTCTTTTCTTTTCTGCTTTAAACTCTTTTCTTTGCTTTTAAACTCTTATTAGGTGTCAGGTGGCTTCGTCGACTCTAAAGTTGGTTATTTTCCTATAACAGCATGTCCCAAAGAGCCTATATTCCCTGCAGAGCAATTTGAATACAGTACTTCTTATCCATTTATAGTTACATTTATCACTTATTCTTCTGTGCAGTTACTGTGTGTGTTTGTTTTTAACCATAGGATGTATACTCTTAGGCAAAAGGTCCTATGTGGTACTCTGAAGAGGTATATGGTTTGTGACATCCTAGGGGACCAAGTAGAACCCTAAAACTGAGAGTTTCACCTCTCAGAAATGGTTCATTTACTATATGGGTCTTAACCATCCAAAGAACCTGAGAAGAATCTCTTTTGTCTAAGACTATAGAGATGCGAATTTGAGAGTTTGGAGCATTCAAGTGGCTCTCTGGGATTTAAACTCAAAGCCTTATGGTCACACGCACAGAATCGTAATCACGGAGGTATCATTACCCTAGAACGGCTTTCTAATGGAAGAAACTGGAGGAATTGGCTGCCATAAGAGCGCTGCAAAACCCGGCACTGAACTGTAAATGTATTTTTTTATTCCATTGGATCTTATTCATACTTTGTCCAAATATACTCTCTGGAATGTAACCAGTCATTTAAAAACTATCCTTTCACGCGTATGATGATATGTGTTATTAAGCAGAGATGTCTGGTCGTGATATTACTGTATATGGGAGGGCTAAAATGTGTTAACAGCGAATAATCTGATGTGGATGCCATAAACGAAACCTTACGTATATTGATGTCTGACATATTTAACTTTGATATTGTTAAATATTAAATTGCCTTTTCCAATATCAAGTTGTCATGGATTTTTCATGGTAATAAATTATTGGAGCTCATTGAACTATCCACTTTTTTGCAAAGCTGCAGGCTCTCTGTTGGATGTCTTGAGCAAGCATGGCAAATACATGTAAATTCTGTATGTGCAACCTGAGTCCGTGCCAAGAACTAAACTCACCCGGCATAGGCAGTACGCCAGCACTAACACAGGTAGATTGTGGATTACAAACACCTGGACGGTCACTGCTTCCTTTACGGCATTAACTCTATTGTATAGTCCCAGGCTTAAATCCCCTCTAAGACTAGAAGAATAGCACAAGCTTAATGGTATTGTGGAATAAACAGAGAGTCAAAGGCAGGAAGGAGAGGAAATGGTCTTAAAAAAATTGCTGTATGTCTGAGACAAAAGAGTCGTTTCCGTGCCTCAGATAAGGAAATCGACTCTATAAGATCGCTCATGTAAGGTCAGGAATACACTGATTATCATAAAATCCAGCCATATACAGTATTTTGAAAAGCATCCACTCTTCAAAATGTTTTTTTCCCCACCAGTTCACATCCTAAACACTGGGAATTGTGCTGTAGAGCAGGGCTAAGGGCACTGTGCTGTGTATCATTAGGAAAGTTGTTTCCCACACCATATGTATGTACGCATTCCTCGGCTGGAGCCTCTACCACAGATGGTTTCAATGTAGGTACGGAGGGGGGATTGTTTTTGTTCAGGCGAAATGCAACAACCGCTTTTCCTAGAAATCATATGATTCCATCCAGACTTAGCCTACAGAGGGTGCCTGGCTTTATTTTAAGGAGCTGGAAATATTCATTAGCATGTCACCCTGGGGAATTAACGCATTTAGAACACTTGGATCTTCTGGAATACTTCGATTTGTTTTAGAGTAAGCTTTTGCCAATGCTGGTTTCATTTGCTTCTCTAACATTCAATTCCCAGAAGGTTTCGCATACATAGGGATGAATCTATCTGGGTTAAGGACCTTGCTCAGGGGCCAACAGTGGCTTTCAGTCCTGAGATTTAAACCCCCCCAACCTATAATCTTTACTCACTATCAGTGAACCTTAACAGCCGAGCTATACCTTCCCTATTAGCAGTTTGAGTAAGTAGCAGATAGCTATTTACAGATGTGCTGAGTGATTCTAGTGCTAATTTGTTGTTTGTTTATGTATTTTTAGTTATTTTCCTGCGAAAAGTTAGTCAACTGCTATGATGTCACAGGGCGATATTACTGGTGCATTTACACTGGCATTGAATAGAAGAAAAACCATGATATTTGGCTGTTAGCTTGTATAAAAAAAGGTTTTTCAGCAATGTTCAGTGTCACATTAATGAGAAAATCCATGTTGGAGTAGTGGAGCCGTTAGTGTGAACGTTGGACTGTTCAAGGTAGTTGTGGTTAAGCTCAGTGGTTAAGACACTGGATTTCTGATCAAAAGATCATGAGTTCAAATCTCAGCACTGCCACTGCTGGGCTCTCGAGCAAGGCCCTCAACTGTGGGTTAATTTTTTAATTGTGTAAATGAGATAATTGTAAGTAAGTCACTCTAGATAAGCGCATCTGTCAAATGCCATAACATATAAAAATGGAAATGAAATCCCACTGGCGAACATGTTGATCACGTATTTATGAAAAATATTGATATGTTTCCTTGATAGTCCTTCAAGGTAGATTTAAAGCTAAAAGAAAGTCTACTGAAAACTTCTTCCAAGACATCAAGGATCAAAGTCTCCTCTCAGGTCCCATTTGAGGTTTGGGCCTGATCCTGAGCTCACCTTGATTAGTTATGCCTTCCCACTTAACCAGGCTTTGTCTCTGATCATCACAGCACCTCAAAAGTCAGCCCGGAAGGCCTGTTGAGGTCGACCCTCAGAGATCAATGACTGACTTCAGGTTTTTTGTTGCCTGGAGGTAACAGGGAAACTGTGGCATGTTGAACAGAGGTCATTTGTGTTTTTGTTAGGTTTTGGGTGGAGGGGGTCTGTACTAGACAGTTTGGCTCCCAGTAGACAGGCATGGAGAAATTGCCAGTGTGGGCTCCGACGCGAGAGCCTGGGCTCGGTGCCTTCTCTCATAAACCATTTATCCTGATGAAGGAATTCTTCAGAGGTTAAGAATTCCAGAGAGCAATGTCAGATATGACGCCTACCTTAAATACAGATTGGTGAACCGAGATAGGGATTGCTGGTTAGACCTGGTTAGGTCTTGAAGAATCAGAATAACTCGTTAAAAAAAAAAAAAAATACGTTACACAATGTCTCACAATGCCTAAAAGATGAGCAAAGTATGTTTGGCTCTGGTTTGCAGACAGAGGAAGTGTCCTTAAGGGCTGTCTCTGCGATTTCCCTAGAATTCCTTATGTAACTGTTCATCTTGATAATGGGGGCTCTTAGATAGTTGTTTATTTTAGATAGGTGGAAGCCAAGAAACTTGACGCTTCTGTGTATAAGTGGAAATTCTCGAAAGATTTTCATTGCATTTCTAATGGAACACCTTTGTGGTGATTTGTTCTAATATTTAATTACCTAACTGATTTCATGAAGAGCAGATGTGGGGGGAAAACTAGTCTGGAGTGAGTGAAGCAAATCTCTTTAATGTGTTCGTTTCAGCAGAAAAACAGATTCGCCTACGACTGCACCATGTTCCTCTGAGCCTCGGCTCGGTTAGCTATTCCCTCTGCAACATTTTCCTCTGCAATGGCCTGTGGCTTGAAGGATTGACCACCCAATGTCATGTTTTTAAACCTTGATAATGAAACTCGTAAAAGTGAAATTGTGGCACCATAAAACTGAAACTGGCTTTATTTTCCTTTTGGGGCTTTGCACGCTTTTAATGTATACTACCCCTTTGGGTCTCTAGTGAGATATATTCCTTTCCAGAGAAAAAAAGATATATTTATCATAGAAACATATTATATTAGAGATTGTTTATTTTAATTGGATGCATCACGAGCAGTTGAGATAAATGTTATGAGATAAATGTTATGTTACAGATTGCACTCCGTATTCTTCTTTTTTTTTTTTTTTTAAGCTCGTCATAAAATGATCATAAAAGAAGATAAGAACACACTTAATGCTGTGAGGCTTTAGGGAGACTGGACCCAGATCTAAGTATTAGCCCTGTACAAGCCTCCAGGCTAAAACCCTTTGGAGCTTTTAAAGGGAAGTAATTTAGATCTTATTGATTTTTTTTCCCATAGATTAACAACATGTGCAAATAAATAAATATGACAAATAGGCCAACATCAATGCACAGCCTTCTCTGCTGTGTCCCATGTGAGAAATCTTGTAGTATTTAACCCGTGTTTGGGAGGTCACATGTTTCTCATGTGACGTATTTCATATATCGCACGGTGAATGTGTACTACACTAGTTGCTAATTTCTGATCTGCGATCAGCTAACATTACTGTAACGTGCGTGAGTGACAGGCAAGATGAACGTATATCAACTCAGCGTGTTGTTAAATAGGGCAAATCCAATAATCATTGTCAATATTCAAACAGGGGTTAATCCATGATCAGAACCGAAACACGACCAAAACAGAACAAACAATAAACAGGAAAACATGGCTTGTAACTTAATTGATACAAATATATCATTTATGAACTTTGTGAAGAAACAAAGGAACAGAAGGGCATAAATATACAAACTAATCAAGGCCTGAACACAGAACAGGTGCACACATTAGGTAACAGACCCATGTGACAGGACAGGAGTGGAGGCAGGACCAAAACCGAGACACTAGGCAGTGTAAACAAAAAGTATATGGAGTGAACGCAAAACAAATGTTCTTACATAAATTCAAACAGTTATATCATAGCTACTCCATATGGACAAAAGTTTGTGGACACCCCATCACACCCCATATGTGTTTCTTCCCCAAACTGTTGCCACAAAGTTGGAAGCACACAATTGGCTTTAATGTCTTTGTATGCTGTAGCATGAAGATTTCTCTTCACTGGAAATGAGAGGCCCAAAAATATTTCAGTATCACAGTGCGCCTGTGCACAAAGCAAAGTCCATTAAAGTGCACCTATTATGGTTTTTCAGCTATCACCTTTCATGTAGTGTGTTATAGAGCTGTTTGTGAATGTAAAAAGTCTGCAAAGTTTCCAAAATCAAAGCGCACGACAAACGGAGTTATCGACTCCCAAACGAAGGAACCGATTCTGAACAGCTGAATCGAGTCATTAGTGATTCCAGACTTACTTCCTGTACAGACCTACGTAGGTTTGTAACAAAAAACCCCGCCTCTGGTCTTCATTGGCTGCTCGTAGACCAATCACAACAGACTGGAACATCTGACCAATCAGAGTAGAGTATGCTCGCTGAAAAGAGGAGTTTAGAACGAATCCTTTAGAACGGATCATTTAAGGAATCGTTTGTGACACTGGGGGGGAAAAAGGTAATTCTGCAGTTTAAATGATGAGCACATTAAAGTGTTTTTTGTCCTTGGATGCATGTAAATATATTGCATGAGACCTTTAAAACAAAATTAGGGACGTTTCAAAACCATAATAGGTGCGCTTTAAGACATGTTGCGTTCGAGGAGACGTTTACCCATCTACAACTGGTAAAAATCCCTGAAACCCCCCCTTAACTTGAAACTTCAAATCGTCAACTTGGGGAAGTCTTCTCAACTACCAGTCCGTTCCCCGTTACAGGGTGACATTAAAATCAACATGTGACCTGTGTAAAGTGCTCCTTCTCTAATTTTCCATTAGTTGTCAGTAGTTTTGGCTTTAGATCAGTTAGTAGTACACAGTACTTGGTTAAAGCTATAAAATTGGCCATAATAATCACTGTTTTCGAAAGGGTAATCATTAACATCAGAGTTATCACTAACGTTAATCAAGCTAGAATGTTGCTGAGCTACTCGCTGTTGTACGCTGTTGTTGCTGTGCTGCAGTTTCAGTCCAAAATGTTGCACAAATGTTAGAAATTCACTAGAGTAGAACAGAACCGGTAGCCACTCAGGCCTGTAACTGTAAAAGTGCAGTTAAAGAGGCAATTTATGAGCTTTACGTGCTCTGACAGAGCAAATAGAAGACACGCTTTCATGGGAGGCATCCGTTTTATTTACACTTCGGTGGGAAATGACATTATTACAACATGCAAATGAGCAATTACATGATACCACGAATGCACCAATGGTTTGCCAAGTTTAGAGTGGAAAAACTCGTGGGGCCCTGATGTCAACTCCACTGAACACCTTTGGATGAACTGGAATGCAGATTGCATGTCAGACCTCCTCACACGACATCAATGTCCGACCTCACTAATGCACTTGTGCCTGAATGAGCACAAATCCCCACAGCCACAAGCCTTCCCAGAAGAGTGAAGGTTATTATAACAGCAAAGCGGCAACTAAATCTGGAATGGAATGTTCAAGAAGGTTTCAAATTTGAGTGTTATGGTTGGGTGTCCAGATATTTCTGGACATATAGCATATATCAAGTGACTTGTCTTGAAATGCAAGTTTTTTCTTCATAGTAGACTCGATTCTGCCACCATGTTAGCAGGATGTTGCTTTTTCCATATGGAAAAACATCCAAAAATACAGACCTCGGTGCTATATGGCCATGTTCATGTGAAAAAAAGTGTAGGCGTATAATGTAACGTGTGCTTTTTAATCCGTAAATATTTTAAAATGGGGCTTTTCTATTAATTCCAAGCTTGACAGAAGGCATGTGAGATGAGGTGAAACCCTAAACTTCCTGCCTGAAGGTTTCAATAAGTAGAGAACAGCCTAAAGCTGCCAGATATGTCTTAAAAAGGCCAAGAGGTGGAGTTATTAACTTTTACACTACGGTAATACATTAAAGATTGTATTAATGCTGAAATTCAGAGGTGCTAGGACCCTTGGAGACACTGACACACATGTTGGTCTTCTTCTTCCATTGGGGTTTGTTTACTACAGGGGCAGCCAATCGTATTGTTGTTTTTCACTCAAGCATGTGACGAGGACTGAAGCCAAATGGGGTTTGCATACTCAGAACAAGCAGTGACCCAGTCTTGCCCCTCCTCCTGGGGGTCACATCACCCCCATGCTTGACCTCTTCCTGCCAGTTAATCTTCACTCCTGCAGTTTTGGAAACAGCAGACTTGATTAAAGGGATTTTCCTTTAAAAGCGGCCTACTGTAATATGCAGTCAATCCTGTAGAATAATCTAAGAACTGAAAAAAAATTGTGTAATAATTGTAAGGTTCAGTGTGCTTACAGGCAGTTTAGTCATCTAATAATGGGAAAAGTCAAGTCACTCAATATCCCCCAGACTTCTATTAGCATGATAGCAAGGTGGTAGCAGTATTTAAAAATGGGGTATTTAAAAAGAAACTTTTATTAACTGAGTACATATGCTACATGTTAAATTGACCTTGTTATGCATTTCTTGTCAGTTGATTGGAAGCACATTTGGTAGGTTGGCTTCAAACGAGTTTTTAGTATCTGTATCTAACTATGAATATCTAAATTTTTTCTGGTATTTTTCTGGTTGCAAATTGCACATAGTGCCTTCTTTCGGTGGTCTCAAAACAGCTAATGATAACAGATTAACTGTATACATGCAACAAATACTGTAATCTGAGTATTGGGCTAAAATCCACGTTTACATTTACACACATTAATCCAGTGTTACCGGAGTTATTAGAATATGAGTCTTTATCCGGACAACATACTATAATAATATCTCAAATTGGATTTAAAGTGTTATTATATTTCAAGAATTCTAATAAAGCATGTATACGGTTAATCAGATTTCTTTCTAAAGACATCTTTATTGTATGGAAAAGTACATTCTCTGGAGAAAAAAATAGAATAACCACCTGTTTCTATATGGAAAATAAAATGAATGAATTTTGTTGTACTCAAATGCACAAAAAATGTTAAAAAAAATCATAGCTATTCTGTCAATAAACTAGTGTAACGCTTCAACCTTTTTTCTAAGTTAAATGAATAGTACATAAGCTACTAATTATTTACTATTATGAACTATTTATTTAATATATATTTTTTTAATTTACAATTTAAAAAAAAAAAAAAAAGCGATTAATAAAGAATTAATGGCCTGAGGTGTGTGCTAAAGTACAATGTTTTTTTTCCCCTAAATTCTAAATGTTATTGTACTGGGAAAATACTACACTAGGTAGTATATACTACAAAATCTCCATTAGGTTATTACCCTACGTAGTGAGTATATGTAGTGAGCAGGAATCCATTTAGAATTCGAACTAACTGTGTTGGAGTGATTGCACAAAAATAGTCATATTGTGAAAAATATTTCCGAGTATGATATCGTATTATGCTGTCTGAACAATCTCGTATCTGCCAAAGTGAGTGAATGAATACATCTGTTATTATTGTGCTTGCAAACAATTAGTAGATGCTAGCAATACAACAGCTTGAACAAGACTTGGAAAAAAAAGTGCTCAGAGACCACTTTCAAAATACTGTTCTGAAGAGTTCATGGTCATCTCTGTAATTTGTCAGAGGCAGTGGAAAGTCTGTCAGCTGTAACTGGAAAGGAGACGAGCACTGACTGCTAACACCCTCACCTTCACCACTGCTAATCAAACGCTAGCTAGTCCTTACTCTCTGCTGTTTCTCCTGTACTTGTCTGTCAGACATTTTCGCCCACAGTGTGGACAAGAAGGGATAGTTTTATGCTGGCTACGTGGAGGATTGTTTAGATTCTTGTCTCTGTAATATGCATACATTTCTTTTTCCACTGCGAAGCCTAAAGGGATTCATCTCAGTCGGAAATGCTAATTAGCAACTCCCTGCCTCTATGTTGTGCATTATTCTCAGCAAAGAGACAATCTGTTCTAGTCTAGTCGATTCTGCTGGAAAATGTTCAGAAGTTCTTGGGCTTTGATTTTAAGATTCTTGTCACATAGCAGACTGTGTGTCTTCCTCACAAGCTACAGGCACAAAGACATACAAAGCCAGCTATTGAGACCCACCGCTCTCGTTTGGCCTGGTGTAGCTTTATATGATCGCTGTCTTATTCATTTTTTGAACGTGTGACTTTTTTTCATCATCCAGGTGTTATTTTCACATGAACGAATGGAAGAAAAGTTCGAAGGGTATCTCGATTGATACACTTTGAATTATTTTGAGCTTCATGAAAATGTGATTCGTTTTAGATCTTCATTTTTCATATCAGTGGAGCCAAGAATTATACAAACGATAATAAGGACCGATCTTCCCTCTCGTAATGGCATATTTAGCATGCTTTAGCCTACAGTGTTTGGCTGTTGGGTTGGATGTCAGGTTTGTGAATGCACCGGGCTAGTGAGAGCTTTCAGCGGTCTCCAGTCGGCGAGTTCCTTTTGCTTTTGTTTCATGGCAAGCAGGATTTCCTTCCTTCCTGGCCCTCCCCTGCTTTACATTGTGCTCTGTTCTTCCTGTGCCGTCGCTCCTTTCCAGAGCTTTGGCAAAGAAGCAAAACAAGTTACTCAATGAATCAGAATCCATTTGTGAATCAAACTTTTTTATAAACACTCAAGAAGTATCATGAAGATATAATTATATTTGGTGGATTGTTTGGATCCGTGACTCCTGAAGCCAGGTCTTTTAGTGAGCTTTCACACCTATTAGTCTGTTTGCCGAGTATGAATCAGAGCAAAATCGATACTTTTGGGTCATTGTCTTTTTGGTTTCTCACTGCACATAATTAACCCTCCTATTATGTTGGGAAATAAAAACTTACATCCATTATGTTATGGGTCAAAATGACTTCCATAGCTTATATACACACAAAAACAGCAAAGAACAACTTAAAACAGTAAACCTTTAGTATGGCTTGTCTGAGACTGTGGTTCAACATCCTACCCAATACACTGTATACATGGTTCACATCATGCATTTGGGCTGATTCAGAGTTGAATCTCTTTGCCACTGCAATCGCCCAGGCACTCTTGCTTGTCCAGGTTTGCACCAGGATTTGATCACTTGTCTTTACCTGCCTACATGAAATATACTAAGGAGGAAAAGGCACCAGGGTTCCATTCAAATTGACTAAATGATGCAAATAATATATAAATGCTTCTTTTTGCTGGGGGATGAATAGGATGCCTATGTACCCTCTCATGCCAGCTGTCCTTCCTTGTGACAGGTGCTCACGTACAGGGGCATCAATGACCACTTGTGAGGGTTCCATGCTACGTGAAATGGGCATTAATACTCGCCAGGCATACTTAAAAGAATTCCAAGTTGTCCACCACCTCTGCTCTACCAAACCTCTATATTTCCATCTATGTAATTCATTAGCTGACTCACTATTTTGACAAATCACATGTTAAAATCGAGGATTTCTTGTAGCCAAAGCGTTTTCCCCATTCTGTTTACCCTTTGAACTACTACCAGGGTCCACCCGCTCATCATCGGAAGTATGACCAACTATCTGTTTCCCTTTTTTATGTAGATTTTAGGTTGCTTCTCGATGGTCTTTATCATAGCACAATGTCCAGATCAGAATAAGTGGCAGATGGCTACTTTAAACTTTCAGCAGTTTGGAGGAGGAAACTGTAGAGGTTGTGTAATACATTTTTAGTATAAGTTATTTAGTAAGGTTTAATCTTTGGTTTAACCCACTGACCAAACAATCCATGGCTCAGGATGGATTCGGGACAAATCAATTGCATAGCTCATCAAGTTCGATCTCTGGTTTTAGCAGACTCGCAGGGTGCCATCCACATGTCTCTTTCTGTAGTCTGTGCTCTTTCAGCCAGGAAGGGTCTAGAGGACAGAGTCTGGTGTGCTGGATGGGTTAGCAAAGGCTGCTGTTTCTTCCCTTATACAAAGATGGCATTGAGCCCAGAGCCCTTCGAAGGGGTCCTTTTCTGGTCAGTTCCCCTTTTCATTCCCATTCAGGCCTGCCTCTAAGGACTTACATAAAAAGTTCTTGGGGTTCTTTCACAACTTGTAGCATCTAATTTTGTGACAGGGATTGGGGATAAAGAATCAAGGACAACGATTCAAAGGAAACTCAGACATTCATAATGGTTGTTCCAGCAAAAGTGAGTAATTCATAGTTTCTGCAGTTCTAATCAGTAGCACAATAATGACAGTGACAGTGTTCTGGTAAAGACTGATTAAGACTTGGAACTGAAAGTCCAGCTTAGTCAGCGTGATCAACATCCAGGCCCTAGCCAATCATGGGATTGCATAATCAGCTCTGGAGTAAATATACAGTGCCATACTGATGCATATTCAATGGGCTTTGCTGACCGTTGTACTGAATTCTATTATTCGGTGCATTTGTTGATCATTAACGGTGTTTTAAAGAGCTGGTGTAGTGAAAGTGTATTTTGCTCCCTCGCTGAATCCTCGCTTATCCATGTGTCTTTCCACTACAAAGGCTTCGGTAAAAGAAACTAGGTTGAGACAGAATTGAAATGCAGGGCATCGTACAGACCCAGATTAACTTCCTTTGTTCAAACACTCAGCAGCTAAGAAGCCAGTGGACTATGTACAGTATAAGCTTCTCAAGAGAAAGAAATCCTCAGATTTGTAGTCTTGTATTCTTGTAGGCTGTATTTTCTTTGTGGTCCTTAATGCACGTTCCCTTTTATTTTGACACAGACGTGACTCATATCCGATTCTAGTTTTGACATAATTTCCTCTGCCAAAATGTGCTCGGCTGACAACAGCAACTTTTTACCAGTAGCATCACCATGGTGGAACATGGTTTCCTGGTGGACTAGTGGCTAGCATGCGACGCCCTCATCACCGCTGCTCGGGTTTGATTCCTGGTCAGGGAACCGACCCCGGCCATTGGAGGGTTGCACGAGTCAATACACTCTCTGTGCCAGTCCCAAGGCCGGAAAATGGGGAGGGTTGCATCAGGAAGGGCATCCAGCATAAAACTTGTGCCAGAATCAGATGTGTGATCCGCGGTGTCGACCCTGAAACGGGAGCAACTGAAAGAGAAATAATAAAAATCACCATGGCACCACTGCACCACATAAGAGATCATTTTCGTAGAGTTTCTTCTAAATATGTTCCCAATAAAAGGATGTCATACAGCTATCATTTGACAGCTACCGAACAGGGAGGCGCATTTGAAGACATTTGAAGGAAAGTACTGTCAGCCCTCTTCCACATACATGAGCTCAAAGATGCTGATGATTAGCTAGTGTTGCTGTGATTGACAGGGGAGAGATTGAATGCCATCCCTCCCACCCAGAGCGCATGGACAATTTTGCTCTGTTGGTTCCTGATAATAGGGGAATACTTTTCTGTCATGCCACTGGGGGAGCCCCCTGAATATGGAAACATGTCACGTTTTGTGAGACCATTTGCATACGCAACTGTCCCTTCACGATCCAACATTTCGCCAGGCTGAATAAACATGTCGCACTGGCATTGAGATGGCTTCTGACATGGGCCGTCTTTCACGCTCTGGTGCATTTATTAAATGAATGAATGAATCTTTATTGATCAAATATGCATATGCACAGTGAAATTCTTTTGTTCGTATACCCCAGCATGTCAGGAAGTTGGGGTCAGAGTGCAGGGTCAGCCATGATGCAGTGCCCCTGGAGCAGAGAGGGTTAAGGGCCTTGCTCAAGGGCCCAACAGTGACAGCTTGGCAGTGCTGGGGGTTTAACCCCCGACCTTCCAATCATTAACCCAGAGCCTTAACCACCAAGCCACCACTGCCCCCAGTGCCCCCAGGAAGGGGAGAATTTATTCAGCCTATCATGGCAGACTTTATGTGTCGGATTTAGAGCTTCATTTGAATGTGGCCTATATTTACATGTATGCAACAATCACAATCATCAAAGCTGAAAAAAATCACATTGTAAACGCAGTTACAGTATAGAGTCCTGTGGTGGGATTTAGGACCACTTGGTTCACCAAAGCATGCAAACAGTAGTCTTTTCAACATCTGCAAATGACTCTAGCATATCCAAGGACAGATTGAACATTATCAGAGCTGAATTTAGTCTATCTTTTCTGCGGACGTTTCCTAGAACTGAAGCTACATTGTGCAGACTCTGAGATGAATCCTGGTGCTGTCATGAGCTGCGCTAAAAGACAGCATTGTCTCTGTGTATCTTTTATGTTAAAAAAAAGTCTCTCTAGCCTGATATAGTCACTGCTGGTGGTGGTCTGTGTGCGCAGACAGTGCAGTAGTATTCCTGTGTTGTTGATGCAGTGCAGAAATAGGGCTGACAAATGAAGTTTTTTCCTCCACAGGAAGAAAATCAACACCCATTTCCTGTCTACTGCCGGCGCGTGAGGACATCTCAGAACTGCATATCCATAAAAATTGGCACAACCAACTTTCGAATCTTTAAATCTTTCGAATCGTTGTATGAGTTCCTGTAACTGTTGGGCCATAAATTTCTTTTCAAAACAACAGTCCCACAGACTGCACTGATTTTCTGTCCCTGCCTCAACCCACATGGGGACTTTCTGTTTAAAGACAGGAATGTGAGCGGTCACCTGCTGTTAGCCTTTCATGAAGGAGTTGCAAGCATGTGGCGTTCATCCTGTTTTGTCTGGGAGTTACAGATGACCTTTGTTTTGCGGTTGATAGCCATTTTGGCGTGTTTACCCTACTTGGGAAAGAGCGAGAGCCAACATTCACATGTCTTTACTCCACGGATCACAACCGTGCTCATAGCAGTTGTCAGGAAACCTATGTTTTTTTCTTGACCTGCACCATTTTCATTACTAGGACCTGAGAAGCCCCAGAGCTTGGTTCTCCTCAAGAGCTCATTTGGATTCCTCCAACTTTCGCATTAAGAATGCGAATGAGCTTCTGCCTGGTTGTTGTTCTGCTTTCACACTCCACTGGTTCATTAAACCCTGCAGACGTAGCCTATTCACATTATCAGCCAGCGCACTTCCATTTGATAAGGGTGAAATTGTTATCTCCCCAGACTATTCAAACACCAAAAACATCTTTTTCCCTTAAACGCATTTACCACCAAGCATAACAAAGTCATTTCGACATGAAACACTTGCTGAGCCTTGGAGAAAGTTTGCGATCTGACACCAAATTGAAGCCTGGACTAATTAAAACAACAAAGAATCAGTGAATCATCTTCAAACAAAAGCAGCCTGTTTCTAATGATCATATTCACAATGACGAGTCTTTTTTCATCGGCGCAGAATGTACTGCAGTCCCTGTTTATATATCCTGTTATAAACTCATATAACACGTTACGAAACAGTTCCTGTAAAAAAACGTGTTAAAAAAAAAAGATTCTTGCCATGGAAATGGGTCAAAAAACATCATATAAATGTGCTTTTTAGGATTAAATCCTTTTAAGGCAGTCCAAGTAGGACAACTGTCACTGCAGAGGTTTTTGTTGTAAAGAGGAATCTTCAATTTTTGTGTATATTAATGATATGTAGTGGGGTGTGTGTCGTGGTTAAAACGTCACCCTTATTAACAACGTGGCCAATGGGCTCCCTCCCTACCACAGTATATAAGTGGTTGTTTATGCCTCGCAGAATGCGTCATGGTCGAAAACCCGCCCCTTCCTTTCGTTGCTATGGACTACAGAGGTATGTGTTTTTAGCTTTGTTGCTTTAGCTGTTTGATGCTAGCGTTGTCCATTTACCATGCGTTTTATTTGTTTAGTGTGACATTGGGCTACCGAGACTGTGTGCAGGTGTGATGTGCGGTGTGCCGTCAAGGCTCCCAACTGTGTAGCATGGTAATTTAACGTAGCTCCGGTCGGCGCGCCAGCTGTTGCCGTCACAACAAAAGACGCTGTCATGATTTTCGTATGTGCCATCGTGAGTACCATGTCATCGGATCACGGGTCCTCGATTTTGCATGCGTTAAGGCGGGCTGAGTGAGATGTGGTCATTTCAGTATAGCGCCTCCCCCTCACTCACGGAGCTACGTTGCTGCTTTGTTGCTTTGATTTGTTTTTATTGTTTAATTATGTTTTGTTTTGTTATTTTGCTTTGTGTTGGTTACTGTCACTGAGATCAGCTTTCTTTAATTAAACTGTGTTGTAACAGTCTTTATCAGTTATGCTGATACTGCTATGTGGTAGTAGTGGCTTTGGTCAGCTTTGGTAAACTTGCTACCTGAACATGAGTCTGATTAGTGGGGTGCTTTTCCCTTTTGTATAGCTGGTGCTGTCGTACTAGCCTGCCCTTCATACAGGAAGCCTCAGCCCTCCTATGATTATTGTTAACTTGTGACTTTTATTTGACCAATGCCTGACTGCGTTGGATGTTTCTTTTAAAATAATTCTTGGCCAGTCTTTTTAACTTCAAAATAAAATGTATTTTTATATGGAAACCCATGCCTCTTGTCTGTTCTAAGTGGAACGTACTTGTGTGTCTTTATTTGGGTTATTTCCCCGTTTTCTCGGGGTGGCATAGTTGGTACGAAACGAGCGAGCCACATTGCTACAAGTGGCGTAGTTGTAGAGCGAAACAAGCCACATTGCTACACGTGGCGTAGTTGGCAGGATCACTATAGTATATAAATAAAACCAGCCACATTGCTACACGTGGCGTAGTTTTTATTTTCCCCGTTTTCTCGGGGTGGCGTAGTTGGTACGGTACGAAACGAATGAGCCACATTGCTACAGATACATAATCCCAATTAATGCTATTTCAGTTCCTACAAAATATGAAAAAGTTCAAGGGGGTGAATAATAATGCAAGCCACTGTACTAACATCCCAGGTATAAAACTTATATTGGCCTGAAATGCTGAAAAAGATCAGCATCGGGTATTAGAACATTCTCAGGGCTTTGATTTCCGTATTTTGAAAAATTGCATGCTCAAAATCCTGGAGGGACTGAAACATAGGAAAAATTATCCTTATGTACATAAAATAGACATGGATGTGTTGGTATTTATTATATAATATATTATCTCTTGTGATGAACTCACCTTTGTCAGCTTTGGCAGATGTTGTTGTGTCAGGAAGGGAACACTACGTGTTTTTTTGGGTGCACTCCATTCAGTATCTCTTTTGTTTTCTTAGAGAGAGACCCAGATAACAAGTGCAGGAGCAAGAGATCATCCGGTTATTATGATGTTATGACCTTGGAATGGAAGAGATGTTAGTGTTAAAGGGATGTGTTGCATAACATGCCTCCATTTTTCTTATAGGGTTCAGCGTAGACAATTATTGAGTAACACACAAGCATTATACTGTATATATTTAAATGGTCTTTTTTGTTTTGCTAATTACTAGGGTTAGATTAAGTGGAATGTCTGTCATACAGGTCCATTTGCTGTTACAGAAAATTACTCAGTACCTTATAACCAATCAGATTTGAGAATTCAACAATGCTGTATAAAATAATTTATATAGAGCAGCCCCATCCATCCATCCATTTTCTATACCGCTTATCCTACACAGGGTCACTGAGGAGCCTGAAGCCTATCCCAGGGAACTCAGGGCACAAGGTTGTGGACAACCTGGACGGGGTGCCAACCCATCGCAGGGCACAATCGCATACACATTCACACACTCACTCACACATTATGGACAATTTGGAAATGCCAATCAGCCTACAACATGTGTCTTTGGACTTGGGGGCGGGGCGGGGGGGGGGGGGGGGGGGGGGTTAGGGAAACAGAGTACCCTGAGGAAACCCCCTAAGCGTGGGGAGAACATGCAAACGAGACAACAGTACTAACGACTACGCCACTGTGCCCCCCTAGAGCAACCCAAGTGAACTCAACTGAAACTCTTAGTTTATATCCATGCCATAGAAATGGCAGGTAATAAAAATAAATAAAAAATGTACAGGCAGGCTTGTACGATTCATCCTAACCACTTGCTAAACACTTTTCCTAAATTCTGAAGGCACTTTGAAGACTTTCTCCTTTAATGGAATTTCTTGTGCTCATCACAACTGCAGGTGCACGAACATGTGACGATTAAAGGAAGCTAGGTTTTACGTGACGACCGTTTTTCCAGGCATGGTGAAAATATGTTGAGATTTGTCTGTGATCTGCGAAAATCTTCTGAGTGTTGGGGCAGTCAATCATCTGGCCTGTGTCTGATAAATCCTGGATTTCCTGCTCCAAACCTCCACACAGCACCGGCCAAGCGAAGCATTTCTGTGTGTGTGTGTGTGAAGACTGAACTATTTGTAAAGTTTGCCAGGAATACTCACGAGGTACTGTTTCGCTTTACTCAAGGCCTCTTCGAAAAAGCACACGTTGGTTTTTTCCCCCTTTCTGCTCTGGTTTTGGTCCGTACCTACCATTCTAACCAGAGTCCTCTTCAAGAACTTTTAATCGTTTCGAAACAACGGTGTCCCAATTCCTTGATTGTATATAAAACTGAGAGCTTCTAAAGACCTCAGTGTCTAATGAAGTCCATTGTCATATGTATAGCAGCCTGGTGATTTCCAGCAAGCTGTCGAAAGTCATCCTTTCCTGTCCCACATTCCAAAACTGTCCTGGCAAGTTGATTGCTACGACGCCTGTTTCTGATTGTGCTCGTCTCAGACAAGTGGAGCTTCTCGAACAAAGCGCATCCGGTCATGAAAATCAGCTCTGAACTGTCCATATTTGAACACAAAGCTATTTGGGAGCATGTGTTTCTTATCATGTTCATGGTCCCTCTTTGGCGCTCCACGAACAGACAGACAGGAAACTGGTGCGCAGTTCCACCACAATCTCCAGAGTATAGCTCTAGTCTCAATACTGATTATATTGTGGTCCCTTACAAGCACTGTACAGCTGCATCCATCAGTGCAATGGTGCTTTCAGTTTAATACACTGAGAGGAGCTTTTGGACCGTTAGTAGTTGGCAATAAACCTTAACTGTAAAAGTATGGCGTGTTATGGCGTGTTCATATACTTTATTCTCTTCAACTTGGGTTTTGCTAAATTAGTGCAACTGAGATATACATCGACTGAACGTCAAGCCAGCTCTTGAGGAAGGCATAACCCAAACAATGGTGTGAAGTTTGTTTTCCAGGGGGTTTCTTGGTAGTTATGTAACATAGTGGCAAAAGTGTCAATGCCATGAACCCTATCCATGCCTTTACCTCTGAAAACCCTTGGCTCCTGGTTAATTGTCTGTTCTGCAAAGAGAACTGGAGGTGTAGTAAAAGAAACATAGCTATTTTTATACTGTGTTGTGTTCTGGCCCAGGAGCTACAATTTCGATTTGTGGTTAGTGTGCCTTATAATCCTCGGTTCTTTAAAAGAGTTCTTTGGACCCATACTATGGTCCAGGAACTAAAATCTGCTGTGATTGCTTCATCAATGTGCCAAAAGGATCTGGGTTTCTGCCAAAAGATTTCTGCCTATGGTGTACCACTAGTGGGAGGGGCACAGTGGCTTAGTGGTTAGCATGTTTGCCATGCACCTCCAGGGTTGGGGGCTTGATTCCAACCACCACCCTGTGTGTGTGGAGTTTGCATGTTCCCCCTGTGCCTCGGGGGCTCCTCCAGTCCAACAACATGTGTTGTAGGCTGATTGGCATTTCCAAATTGTCCGTAGTGTGTGAATGTGTGTGTGATCGTGCCCAGTGGTGGGTTGGCACCCCATCCAGAGTGCCCTGTCCCTCGAGTCCTCTGGGATAGTCTCCAGGCTCCCTGCGACCCTGTGTAGGATAAGCGGTGCAAAAAATGGATGCATGGTGTACCACTATGCCCTTGCGTAAGACATTTAAGCCCTATTAACCTTACTGACCCACATTTTATGGTGAAAAACCAACCAATAAAGTAGACATTACTTTCGATACAAAAATTTTGCAAGTGACCTGAATGCGCAGTAGAATTCTGATGAGATGAGTCGCTATAAAAAGCTGTATTCATTTATCCCAATTTGTCCAAAGTTAGAAAGCTGTTTCTTTTTCTTCTCCTGTCTATGCGTGTAGGAATTAGACTTGCTAATCAAGATCCCACTTTGCCACATAGCACAGTTTCCAAAGGGCAATCAACACTAAACATTTACCACAGTGACTCTTATTATTTAGTCAAGTCATTGCCTTGGCTATTCTGTTATCATTACTTTTGCACAGATTGCCTTCGGAAACAATTTCAGTTTAATTGTTGAAATATGTGAGCCACTTGTAATCAGTGGATTCCATGCTCTGTAATTAGCGTGCTAGTTGAGAGACTTTGCCTGTTAATTTGGCCGTGTACGTGTACTGGAATCAGCTGTGGGTACGTCATCCCTCGAAGATCGGAGAAGGTGTTTACGACCTAGCCGTAATCAGCAGATCTTGGTCTGACATGCTAACAGGAAATGCCTTGTTTTCTTTAGTGTCATTAGAGTGGTTTGTAGGGCGGTGAAGCAGGGAAACATTCCTAAGATTTTTTGATATCTCAAGATGTTCCAGATCGACAGAGCTCGACTAGCATATGATTAATGGCCAGCTTTATGACATTACATATTCATCAGATAAAAGTAAAGATTTTTTCCCCAGAGATTGTAGGTTTTAAAATATTTTTAGCTAAAACTCTGTGCTAAAGGAAGCGTGACATATTCCAGCCCTGCTGCAGGGTGTCTCAGTTCATTAGATCCGTCACTGGTGATAAGAATACAGTTCTGTCTCTTTGATAGTTTTTTTTTTTCTGGTAAAATTGGGAGACTGCTTTAAACTGACAATGTGCTGTATTCATACCCAGTGAATGCCTGGATACTGAATATGGTTAACCTCCTGGGAAAGTAGGCGTTCTGTATGATGGGAACCCTTTTCATCAGGGACTGAATCGCATCTTGTGATGTGTAGTTCTCAGAAAATTATCTAACATTTTTTTTTTGCCCATCATGTACTGTACATTTCTTTTTCAGCCTTAGATCCTCCCATGCTAGGTAGTACGTCGGACAGTAAGTTCTCTTCAGCATTTCCGGTCTCCGGCCAGGGTATCAGCATCATCCCACGTGATGTTCAATGTCCGAACGTCTTGGATGAACGTTCTTCGTTACGTGTTTCGTAGATGGGGAGCTTGTACATGTCACTCCTTTGTAGCACCTCTTTGTTGGTGATATGATCATAATATCGGATCTTAAGGATTCGGCGTAAGCACCTCGGCTGGAAGACATCAAGCTTCTTGTTGATGCTTGTTGATGCCTTCCCGGTCTCACTGGCGTAGGTTGCTGTCGATAACACCATGGACGTAAACATGCGGCATTTGATCTTCAGGCAGATGCCAGATATTGTTCATCCTCCGTCTGCCTTCGCATCTCCATTCCAGGAGATCACGCTACTTAAGTAGGTGAACTTCTCCACCTCTTCTAGCCGCTGTGGTCCGACTATGATCCCCCTTGTTCTTCCAGTGGTGTTCACATGCATGATCTTTGACATTTCGGTGTTTATCCTGAAGCCAACTCTGCTTGCTTCTCTTTCCAAGTCAGTCATCGCAGTTCGCAGCTTCTTCTCGTCTTCCTCAAGCAGATCCCAAATTTAAAAACAGAAATCAGTGCTTTTTGCTCCTCTAATCTGTAGATGTTCAACGTGTAGCATTTAAATGCATCATAGTTTTGATACCTTTGGCTCTCCTCTCCTCTGAAAGCAATACAAAAGAAATTCATATATTAAGAAAAATAAGTCTAGCCATTCAATTAGGACAAAAGAAATGGCACCCTATAAAAGGAGGAAGAGTTCGTGCGGGGGCGCACGGTGGCTTAGTGGTTAGCACGTTCACCTCACACCACCAGGGTCGGGGGTTCGATTCCCACCTGTGTGTACGGTGTTTGCATGCAGGGGTTTCCTCCGGGTACTCTGGTTTCCTCCCCCAGTCCAAAGACATGCATGGTAGGCGGATTGGCATGTCCAAAGTGTCCGTAGTGTATGAATGGGTGTGTGAGTGTGTATGTGATTGTTCCCTGCGATGGATCGGCACCCTGTCCATGTGCCCAATGCTCCCTGGGATAGACTCCAAGTTTCCCCGTGACCCTGAAGAGGATAAAGCAGTATAGAAGATGGATGGATGGATGGAGTTAGTGCGGCAAGCTGCAGTGGCTGAGCTGCATTACTGGAAGATTTAGCGGGTTCTGCATTTAGGAAGCGATCGTTTCCTGTTTAGTCATCATTTTGTTGTTGCTGTTTTTTTTTCTCTGAGCCTTACCTTTCATGGAGTTTCGTGGGCGTCACTAGATGCAAATCACCTGTGCCCTGAGCGTGAACTAAACCGTCATTAAGTCGTGAAGTAGGAATGTTATTCTTAGTACATTGCAGTGTAACCTTCTTAGAACCTGTTAAACATTTACTAAACAGTCTAATAATGTTCTCTGTTAGTTGGGTTGCTACCACTTACAGTCAGCAAAATTCAAAAACCAAAAGCAGCACTGTTGTTGTTTTTTTAAAATCGTCTGTGAGATATCTAAACCTAAAAAGGACACACTTAGTTGACCCTGGCTGTAATAAAACAGACGGCTTGGTGTTTTGCTAGCTGTGCAGTTGTGAAAGTGTGGTGCTGATAAAATAAGAAAAGATAACGCTTTCCTCATGCAACAATCCGTCTTGTCAGCATTCAGAGAATTTGCTAGATGATTTATTTGGTTTGCTGACTTCCTGAACTTTGTGAGTTTGTTTTGAATGACTCAGAACCTCCTAGTCCTTTCATTATTCCATAATTCAGTGCTGTGGGACATATATATATTTTTGTATTCATAAAACGTCTCAAACATTGAGCAAATATGGTCCTCCTGTGCCTGTTTGCCCTTGTAATGCTCTCGCTGTTGCTTCGTTCGCGATTCATTCATTCATTTCCCGACCCAATGAGTTTTGTAGAAGGTGTACCGATATTGGAATTTGAATCTTATTCATTATTCATATTATTTGAATCGTTTCAGCTTGGCCCTTTCTCTTATCTCTACACAACTAACTACTTCTGCTTTCTTCTGTTTACAACAGGGATTCCTCCATCGCCTCAACCAGTATGCTGTGGCTAAAGTTGATAAGAACATCACAGAGGAGATGGTTAAGGTGAGTTTGCTAATTCAACTTTGATTTTAACATATATATATATATATATATATATATATATATATATATATATATATATATATATATTTGAAAGAGGTCTTTCACGACCTCAAATGACTTCAGAATGGTGCTTTCAGTGCAATCCAATAAAACACTGCAAACTGCAATTAAATCCAGTCCAATTTTTGGCCGAAAATAGTCAAATAGTGCATGAAGGTGGAAAGACGAAATGACACAGGAAGCAGCTGGAGTTTATTTTAGCCGGGGGAGGCTGAAGAGTTGAAGAATTTGTCGCAAGGCCACGGCTTAGAGTGCTTGTGACGCACAGCGCTTGCTTACTTTGGGGCATAAACATGGAATCCGTGTGTCTTGCTTGTTTTGGCTCATGTATGAGCATCGGTGTTGGAGGATGTGGTGTGTGTGAAGCTGTGGGTCACACTGAGGTTACAGTTATCGACTATCAAATGTAGAACACATCAGATACTCTGTCTAGACTGATCTCTGAGTTTTAGGTTCATGCTTCTTCTACTCCATGTTTGACATTTGACTTATTATCTTGTGCAGAAACCATATATTGCATAATATAGTACTGAATAATCGACAAAATTTTTTAAAAAAGTTCATAGCATGATCCCCTTCCAACACAGACTCATTCACACACATACGTGCTGTTTTGTATCATTACATCTTAGCTATATATACATACTCAATGCTTCCACGTGCGCTCCCACCAGGTGTTGTTCTCCAACCTGGAGGAGATCCGGTGTGTGCACAGGGACTTCCTGGCCATGGTGGAGGAGATGCTGCAGCCAGACCCCCACCCGCATCACGAAGTGGGACGCTGCTTCCTTCACTTTGTGAGTCTCTGAGATCACACACATGCTGACCTTTTTCTTTTTTATCTCCATTTCTCTCCTTCCCATTCCAACATCAACCAGCTTCTTTAGCAGATCCTCTTCTTACTATTTAAATGTGTTTATGTAAATAAACTAAATATGAGACTAGCTATAGAATTTTCACAGATTTGCTTAGATGTTTTGTTTTATTTAACCTCTCTGGTCTGGTTATTGATTACTGGGGGCCAAGCACTGAAGGTGCTTATTCTTCTTCTACCTCTTCTTCTTCTGGCTAGGGTGTCTGTGGCAGCCCATAGAACCATCTGGTATAAAGTTGTGAAATTTGGCACACTGATTGGGGAGGGTCTAAAGAACATATTGACCAAAGCACCACCATTGGGTGAAATTTGGAAGTACGTTCATGGTCATAACTTTTGAACTGTGTGAAAGATGTAAAAGCCAGGCATCTCTGGATTCCCTGGGTCAAGACGAGTTTAACACACCCTGCAATGTAATTTCTGCCTAATTAGATTAGAATTTGTAGGAGGAGCAAATTTTTTTTTCACATACTAGCTAGTGTTCTCTTACTAGACTAGCTTTCATATGCTAGTTAGCATTCACTTGCTAGTTTGCTCAGATGTAAAGACTGTTCAGGCGGTAAAGCCTAGTTTTACCATCACCATCAACAAGTACTGCTAAAGATTAGCCCCGCCCCTTCACACTGAAATCCATATAGACATGGCAAAATCAGCAATTATTCATACTTTGTACTTCATCTTGTGGCAACGTTCAGGGATGTTTCCCCCCAGTAATTTACTTCTTTTATAATAATTTTCTCATAGCACGAACAGTACGCATCGCACACTTTTGCACAGTGAGTTCTGCTCCTGCTTTATCATTGAATCATAGCGTGACTGAAAAAATCCGATTGAAAAGCTACGTTTTATAGCAAAGTGTGTAGAGAGGCTGAAATTGTGAGTGCAGCTATGATTATGGTTCTGTCCCGTCCCTTTGTGAGAACTTGTTTTTCTTATCCTCATCTCTTTGTAGTCGCTCCTGGGAGGTTATCTCACTGTATATATATAAAAAAAGCATTCCTTGTGTATGTATTATATCCCACGGGTCCTTCGGACAAAGAAAAAGAATTTTTCAGGATCCTACAGAGAGCCACATTGAACGCGTGAGAAAACTAGATGACAAAAATATACACAGGGTTTAAAACTCACATCATAACATTTCAGTTTTCTGTGACATTGTAGGTGACAAGGGTTTCAGAAAAGAGTATCATTATGTAGTTTTTTTTTTTTTTTTTTGATAAGTATAACATGCTCGTTTTGGCCACCTCTAAGACATGATGTGTTGGCCAAACATCTGGACAATCCCTCACTGTGGATTGTACAGTACAATCTCTAATCTACTATCCTATACTTAGACAGGTGGTTCAGTGCACTAATTCTCGCTATTAGACCTCCCGTGAACCATAATAACACCCTGAACCCAAAAGCTAAATAGACATTTCCTCTGTACAAGGGAAAACCACTCCTATTTTCGAGAAGACGTATCATACGGTATCAAGTATCATGTCTACGATCGACCACAGCGTATTTCATATCTGTCACTCTGACTGATCATAAAAACGTTTCTATTTTAGCTAAAGGATACGGTCTATAAATGGGTTGTTTCTCTCAAACTCTTTGCAGACATATTTCCCAAGAAGCAGACGTAACAAAAAACGTGTGCTGTGGTTCTCGTTAAGTGTTTAAGTGTTAGGTGTGGCGAGACGTGTGTGAGTATATGGTTAAACATTTTATTGAGTCACTTTAAAAGTAGCGAAGAATCGATGCTAGCTTGTATGCGGACTTATTAACTAGCCAAGATTAGGCGCAAACATTTACCTTGCTAAGATTAGGATTTCGTGGGGGGTTTTTTCCGTGATTGTTGCAGCCAAAAATGCTTGATTCTGCTGCGGATTTTTTCCAAATTTGCAATAAGACTTGTGGATTTTTCTGTGGTGGTGTTTTTTTGGCGGAAAACTACTTGAATTGGTGAAACCGCGATTGCACAGAATTACTTTCGCAGCGATGTTTGTAGGTAAAAGAGACCTTTTAGCTGTACTCATGTTCGACGCACGTGAATCGAAGAGGGCTTTGGCTGAACCTGCATCCTGATGACGTCACATGACGCGTCCCGGCCCGGATCTGCGGAAAATTTGCGGTAAATTTTGAAAAACTGCAAGCTCCTCCGAATATTGCGGAGTTTGCTTGATTTTGCGTTCGTGTCTGCGGTCGCAAAATGGCGAAATCCTGGAGGGACCGATTAGACTTTTTGATGTACTCCAGTCAGTATTGTAGCAAATTTAAAGACTATGAGAAACTACATTTTACATCGTGTTATGGCCATATTTTGGCCCGTCTTTTACTTTGGTAAGTCTTGAATCCAAAGATGCATCAATATTTATGCATGGAAAGTTACGTGTATTCAGAGTCTGGTTAAGCACATGCTTAAGTTAAAATTAAAGCTCCCAATTCAGATTATGCCAAATTACCTGCATGTAGTTCATTCTTTTGAAAAAAAATACGTTCTCATGGACTATAAAGAGACGATATTAATTAATAGTGTCATATTTATGTATTTAATATTGGTCTTGAATGACATTCCATACTCTTTTGAGTGAATTTACGATATCACATAAGAACAATGGGCTTAAGTTCAAGTTCAGAATTGTGTGTAACTGAGACACGTCTCTGTATTACTCTGTAGTACTCCAACCCATGTGCTTAACTCTCACGCAACTTCTGAATAGCGCTTAAGCCCGTGTGTGTACTTGCGTGTGTCTGTCCTCAGAGGGCCAGGTTTCAGATTTACGATGAGTACTGTGGAAACCACGAGAAAGCCCAAAGGCTGCTGCTGGAGCTCAACAAGATCAGAAGTGTTCGCACGTGTCTTCTAGTAAGTAATCGTTTCAAATCCTATATCATGCACACACCCAAACATACATCTCAACCCCTTGTTACGCTATTGAAACGTATATATCACTTTACTCGATAAACGTTCTTGCCAAAGTTCCAATTTTCGGAAGAGATATTCATACAGTACTTACCCATATTCTCATAAACCTACATACACACACCTCAGTGCACTAGCCACTCATTCATGTCTTAAAATATCCGTAAAACCAGTTTGTAGCTCCAAGCAGACCTACAAATCCACTGTTTTTTATTTTATTTAAAATAACAAAAATAACTACGGTTCTTTTCTCCACTTTCCACCTGGTAGAATCTTTCCATCCTTGATGTGCTTTCAAACTATATTAGGTATAGTAATAGAAGTATAGATGGAGAATAAGAACCAGGTATGATGGCCTTGACATTGAGAACATTGGTTGTCGTATGAAGCTGCTGAAGATCTGGTTACCCACAAAGCTCAGCGGCTGAGCCCGAGTCTGATTCTGACGCTCATTGGTTCTGTCTCACAGCAATTCACTTCTGTCCCATTGCTCACTTCTTTGTTTCCTTGCCATTTGGTTCTGTTTTAAATCTTTGTGTCATAGTAGTATTTTCTTTTATTGTGCTGCTCTTTAGTTCTGTTTTTCTCATTCCGTTCCGTCTTAGTGCATTTTTGGTTCTGTTTTGGTTCTCTATGGGTGTGTCTAGTTAATCTTTGGTTTTGTTCTAGCTCTTTTATGTGGTATTTTATTGTTTTCTTTGTGGTTTTAATTTTCTTTGGGTCTGACTCACTGCCCTTAAGTTCTGACTCTTTGGTTCTCTATTTGGTTCTTTGCTATTTGTTTAGTACTGTTTGGTTCTCACTCATAGCCTATGATTCTGTTTTGTTTTTTTTCTTTCTTAGTGCTTTTTTGTTAAGAGTTGGAAGCTCTCTTATTGTATCCAGTTGCACTTTGATTTTGTTCTGGCCCTCTTTGGTATTCATTGATTTTTTTGTTTGATTTCAGAGGCTCTTTAGTTCTTTTCTAGTTCTCTTTGGCTCTGTTTCCTTACTATTTGTTTCTCTCCTTTGTCCTTGGTTTAATGTCACTACTCTTAAGTTCTGGCTAATGGGTTCTCTCATTGGTTCTCTGCTCTCTGGACCTGTTTTTTTTTTTTTTTTAAACAAAACAAAACAAAACAAAACATTTTTCTCTCTCAATGCCATGAATTGAACTTTGTTGTGTCCCACTGGTATTTGATAATAATTTGGTCATTTGGTTCTATTAGTTTCATTAGTCTTGGTTTTGGTTCTTCTTGTTGCTAATTGGTTCTGTTATTTCTCTGATTCTGTTACATTCCTCTTTGGTTCTGTCTTACTGGCCCTTTGTTTTTCTTTCTTCAAAAAGAAGAAAGTTGGTTCTGTTCTGGTTCTCTTTGGCTCCCTCGGACTGCTCTGGTTCTCTCATTGGTTCTCTGCTCTCTGCCCTTTTTTGCTACTTTATTTATCTCTCAGTGGTCTGAACTGAACTTGTCCTATTGGCATTTGGTACTATTTAGTTTTTGATTTTGTTCCATTGCTCTTTGGTTCATTTTGTTGACTCTTTGGCTCTATTCTGGCTCTCTTGGGTTCTGTCTTACTTTTCTGCTTCTTTGTTCCTCATTAGAACTGCATGCTGTTGGGAGGCAGAAAAAACACAGAGGTTCCGCTGGAAGGCTACTTGGTGGCTCCCATCCAGAGGATCTGCAAGTATCCTCTGCTCCTCAGAGTGAGTGCAAATCTGTTTATTTCCCTCGTTGTTGTCTGCTGACCTTCCACCCAGTGGCGTTAATCTCATCCGCATGAAACCAGACGCAAACAACTTGGTTATATGAGAGGAGATTCAGTCTAATGTGGTTTTCTTTTCTTTTTTCCCCCTTTTTACAAACTTCCAGCCAAGAGACTCCATCTTTGTTCAGTTCATTGATATTATAAGAAGCAACCATCCAAGCTTAGAGTCCATCTAGCACCCTAAAGATCAATAACCTTCTTCGATTTGTCCTATAAAACCCTTCAAAGTTCCATGTCAAACTCTAAAACGAAGTAGAACCCCTTTAGAACGATACAACCAAGAACCTTTCAAAGAATCCTCGAACAACCCGTTTTCCTAAGCTTATAGAGATGAGCCTCTGAGATTTAAGAGTCTCGTTCAAGAGCCCAAACTTGTAATATTTCCTGAATTAAAGCATAGCCTGTTAATAACACTGGCAGTAATGCGTCAGCGAAACTGTCCCGTCAAGCTGACTCCATCTGAGGCATTCCATGTTTCAAAATAAACAGACCGTTTCTGCTGACACTGAACTTATTTTTGATCCAGAAAATTTTTCCAAAACCTTTCTGCTTTCGGCTAAACACCCAAGAGCGCTAGTTTCGCATAACAAAACCGCAATCTCTTGTTCTTTGATGTCCTTCAAGCTTTCATTCCATTTGAGATCTCACAGCTGGAACTGATAAGGGTTCACTTAGTGATAGTGATCTATGTTCCTTTTCTGTAAATCAGAGTTAAGCTGAAATGCTGGAGCTGCTGTGTTTGGCCTGGGTGTCGAGTTGAGTTAAGCCGGGTTTACACTTCCTGGATTTGCTGTCACAGTCAAAAATCGCACATTCGTAAAAAAACATTCTTTGGTCGTGAGTTGTGATTTTGGCGAATTGGAGATTAGCCTAACTCAAAGCTCTGGTGCTTTTCTGTTCACCATGGTTATAAAGACTGATGATTTATTGGCCAGTTCACACACAACAGTTAGGTCTCCCCTCGCTACCAACTAGGAAGGGTGAAGGCTAACACGTGCTTCTTCTGAGACATGAAGCCAAACACATTTTTCTGCTCATGTTGTGTCACAGGGTGACCTAGCACACTCAGAGGAAAGAGCTATCCACACCCTTCTGCACGCATGAGCTCACAGATGCCTACGATTGGCTAGTGTGACCGTGATTGATTGGGGGACACAACAGATGCCCCTGCCCACCCAGAGAACACAGCTAATTTTGCTCAATTGGACTCCTGACCACAGATTAATGAGGCATCGGCAGGATTCAAACTCGCAATCTCCAGATGCTAGGGCAAATGCTTTTCTTTTGCACCACTTGGGAGCCCAAAGAGTGCTTATTTGAGTTACCATAGCCTTCCTGTCAGGTCGAACCAGTCTGGTCATTGTCCTCTGACCTCTCTTGTGTAAATTCTACAGACTCCAGAGCAGGGGTGTCCGATCTTATCCGCAAAGGGCCGGTGTGGGTGCAGGTTTTCATTCCAACCAAGCAGAAGCCACACCTGAGTTTACTGAAAGCTAAGCTCAACTGATTACACATGTGGAATCAGGTGTGGCTCCTGCTTGATTGGAATGAAAACCTGCACCCACACCAGGTAAGATCAGACACCCCTGCTCTAGAGCATGAAACTCAGAATATGAAATGCTCAAACAAGTCCATCTGGTACCAACAACCATGCCACGGTCAAAGCCGCTCAGATGACATTTTTCCCCCTTTTCCTGTTCGATGTGAACCTTAACTAGCAATTTGCTGATTGGATAATTGCATCCATAAGCAGGTCTACAAGTGTTCGTATTAACGTGTATATGTGTATGTAACGTGTACGTGCACATACATGTTTGTGTGTGTTTTCAGGAGCTGCTAAAAAGAACGCCAAAGAAGCACAACGACTACTCGATGGTGCACGAGTCTCTCCAAGTGATGAAGGCGGTGTGTTCGAGCATCAACGAAGCCAAGAGACAGATGGAGAAGCTGGAGGTGCTCGAGGAATGGCAGTCGCACATCGAGGGATGGGAGGTGCGTCCATCATTTACCAACACTCCACTGATCACATGCAGACGTTTCAGAGAAAACATCCCTGGAAAGGAAAAGGCAGAAATAAGAGCTTTCGGGACACGCTAGAACAGTCTGTTCATTTCATAAGTAACAGAGCATCCAGCTGTAGGAACGAGGTACAAGCAACAATTATTCATTTCAACAGCTGGATTTGTGAAACGTGGTACTTCAACCCAACATAAAGCAGATTTACCAGGTATGGAATATAAATTGTGTGAAAAGAAGGAGCTGTAATATTCTTCAGTTTCTTTATTAACTCTAACTGTTGGTGAAAACGGCCAGAACCTTCCTGCAGTATGAGTGTGGGGAAAATAGTAATGGCTTCCCTGAGGCACTGAGATATTTGTGTGATTGGAGATGCTGGTACTGTGGTGGACAGCAGATGTTTTAAAGCTCTACATTTGGTAAACGATTACAGAGTGTTTATGTGTATTAATCATTCTGTGTTCTTCTAACCTACTTGCACACCCTGCTGAAAAAAAACCCCAATAGAAACCATCACAGAAATTTGAATGGTTTTCGTGACAAATACACGGCATTACAAACCTTCAGCTAACCATTAAAACCATTACCATTACCAGTATTGATCCTTAATGGTATCCACTAGACATAACATACCACCAATAGAAGGCAACAAATTACCAGTAGATCATCATTACCATTACAGTTTCCATTAAAACCAATATAATTCCCATTATAACCATTAAAACCATTACAAATCTTATGAGGGGTTTTTTAATCTGGGCACAATTATGTGAAATTTGTGTTCTTTTCACTTTAATTGCTCCATATATGTCTACTACTTAGCCTGAAATAATACCAAAAACTTTTTAAACAAAAGATCAAAAGGTTAAACAATAAAGACAAATTTTTCACAGCCTTCTTTGCTCATATTTACCAAGGGTGCCAATATTAGTGGAGGGCACTGTATTTTGTTTTAGTTTTTAACATTCCAGATTCCATACTAGCGCACAGTGGCTTAGTGGTTAGCACGTTCGCCTCATGCCTCCAGGGTCGGGGGTTCGATTCCCACCGTGGCCCTGCGTGTGCGGAGTTTGCATGTTCTCCATATTTCCTGGTTTCCTCCGGTTGCCAGTCCAAAGACATGCATGGTAGGCTGATTGGTGTGTATGTGATTGTGCCCTGTGATGGATTGGCACCCTGTCCAGGGTGTACCCTGCCTTGTGCCCCATGCTTCCTGGGATAGGCTCCAGGTTTCCCTGTGACCATGAAAAGGATAAAGCGGTATAGAGGATGGATGGAGATTCCATACTAATGGATTTTATTCCCCAAAATCATTTCTATGTGTACTGTAAATGTGGCTAAAATCTTAAATGAGTTTGCTCATCCAGTTGCAGAAGATTTGCACATCAGCCGTTTCACTCTTTAAAGAAAAGCTGTGGAAAACAAAAGCTCGTGTTGAGTTAACGCATGTTGAAGTGATCTGAGCCAGGTTTTCTATCCACATCAACTGCTGTAAAAAACATACCGCAGAATCCAAAACACTCTGTCATGTTTAAACAAGCGACGTACATTGGAGTGGTTTTTTTAAAGACTTTTTGAAAATGACTTTGGCTCCATTTTGTTTGAAAATGTTGGGGTTTTTTTCTTTTTTTTTTCCCCCTGCAACAAATGTAGGCCCTGTGAGCTGCCTTACCCATTCTTGTAGGCGAGAAATGGTAAATATTTGCATGGCAGAGGCTTCTACATGAGCGAGCTGGCTTTTTTTGTTCATCAATTAGGCGTACATACTGTTCTGAGCAAAGCCGCGCTCCCAAAATAGCTTTTATGAAGCTGATTTGCTATCCATTTTAGCCATTGGTGGTTCTTGAATGGCAATTTTCCTGAGTGTTAGTCCAGATTATAAATTAAAATGTGTGTGTGTGTGTGTGTGTGTGTATGGCGTACAAACCAAATCCGTCCACACACAAAAGCAGTCATGTTTGTAGTTAGTGTCTTGCTGCTTTTGTTAATTGCCAGCTTTTTAGCGCAGTCTGCATCTAAAAATTCTATACAGGGACTCCATTAACTTTACTGTCTACATGCTGGGGTGTGGGTGGAAGGGTGGAGCGATATGGGATGTGTGTGAGTGAGTGGGAGAGAGTCATTATTTCCATCCTGCCTTCCAGAGACGGATGATTGCTTGTTAGCGTTGACCCGAAACCCAGCTGTGTGTCCTCAGCAGGCCTGCAGGCTAACCGTGTAGGCTACATAGAGACGCAGGGGACGTCTTCCTGTGGTCACTTTACCCGCGCTACTTCTTTACTACATTACCAGCACTTGAAAAAGAAACTTTTCTTGTATGTGGAGGCTGCAGGTTTTGCACAGTGCACAAATCAGGTTTTTTTTTTTTTTTAGCTTAAATGAATTAGCTTGCTAACTTGAACAAACTCATTTGTTGTTGTTGTATAGATTTTTTTGACAGGTTTGGCTCATTTGAAACAATTTTCATGGGCTAAATGGATTCAAATCACGACTCAGAACATAAACGTGAGCTAGCTTACTAGCCTCCTAACGGTTAACTAGCCAATTTTGCACCACTTGAACTGTCCTTTAGTCCATTTATGACTGATTGAATACAGATGTGACTAATAAATTTGAGGAGGCACTGCAGTGTGCTATCCATCTTGCTCACGGCATCCGTTATCATTTGGACATATGCGATGCTTAGTTGCTTGACAGCTCTGCGGAGAAGTACTGACCTACAGGGAGTGTTCCTGTCTCACCCCTGGTCTCTAAAAGAGAGCCGTACAGAACGGCTTGGCCTTGTCCCAGTCCAAGCTTTTTCAAGTCACGATTCATGGCTTCAACTTATTGACCTTTCAGAATCCACTCACATCCAGTGGAGAAAGACGTTTCCATGCCAAGTGCCTCCTCAGTGATTTCCGAGGATCAGCGCGAGCAGGTTTTCTTGCAACCTAATACTTCCTCCCCCCCCCCGCACTCTATTCAGGGCTCCAATATCACAGACAGCTGCACGGAGATGCTGATGCAGGGCGTGCTGCTGAAGATCTCAGCGGGGAACATCCAGGAGCGAATCTTCTTCCTCTTCGACAACCTGTTGGTCTATTGCAAGAAGAAGAACAGGTGAGGCTCGTATCTTACGTACAGTACGGTATGTTCCTGAACGTCGTAGAGTATCAGGAACCTTTCTGGAGATGTTTGTGTTTCTTGGCAGGCGTTTGAAGAACAGCAAGTCGGCTACCGAGGGACCGCGGTACCAGTTTCGTGGACGAATCAACACCGAGGTGATGGAAGTGGAGAACGTAGATGACGGTACAGGTGAGCGTGTAAGGTCCATATGGTGTAGTATGTGTGATTGAGCAAGAATGGAAAATGGTTTTCGATTACAAGGGAGAAACAACAATTTTATTCACGTCAATCGCTTTTTTGGTGAAACTGAATCTTATGAAGGCCCTAAGCTCCGCCCACTTCACAATGCCATCATGCCATACTGTATATCCCTGAAAAGCTTGCTTCCTGATATACACGCCAAAATTATTTCTTCACTGTGAAATAAGTATTTTAATTCTATCAACATCATGTTTTATTTAACATTTTTAAATCAGATATGCAAATTGTATGCATATTTATTCAGACGAATCCTCGTATGCATAAATAAATGTACATTTTTGAAAAGGTTCCAGTATAAAAGTACTAGTGAATTTTTTTTTTATAGTGTTTTGCTGCAACTTTTAGTTGGCAATATGATATAATGTAGCATGCCTTAAGGTTGTGGTAATATAATAGAGCTGTATGTAACTTTATTTCGCTGTATATAACTGTATTTGCACATCTTTGCCCCACCTGCCATGTGCTGTAACTAAATCCATCTGTTCAGCCGACCGGGTACGATGGAGGTACATCTCCCACACGAGTTATGAGTGAAAAATGATTTTTTTTCCGCCCGATGTGGCGACCTCAAGACTTCATATCTGGCGCTGCTCCTTTGCTAGCCGGGTGGGGTTCACATCTAACCGCTTTAACAGCAAAAGGTTAGAAAAATGCCATTTTCTGGGCAAGATGACAGATCCTCAGAGCTCAGTTACTTTACGAACGCAGAATGGAGTGTATCTTGGCTGTGGAGGAGCTCTGATTATCAGTTATATTTGCAGAAGCAGTCTGGCCTCTGGTGGATTTAATATTGGGCTTTTTAAAGAGAGATCTGTTTCAGTGCGTGGGGAGGTAACAAAGCCAAATTTAGCACACAGGCGCATGGGTGTTCTCCATAATCTCCCCAGTAATAAGGGAAATATAGTTATTACTGCAGCTTAGCTCACACATAATGAAAGTGATTGATGGTGTGGTTTCTGCATGGTTAAGAAATTGCTCTTTCAGCTATATATAGAATTGTATCGCTGATACTAGTTTCTGTTCTTGTTAAGTAGAAAGGTTTGTCAGGGGTGAAATTTTGTGATATACTTTTATAGAGAGGACAGAAAGTTGAGGACAGTTTCAGACTGGATAAAGCACATACAGCATGATTTTTATTTCAGTGGATAGTATCCATATCTTACTTAAAGGCAATGTGGATTGTGGACCAACAGTTAAGTTACAAATTTGCTGGTTATATTGAGTGTGTATATACTGTATATAGTATGTTGGTTGCATAAGTGTGTAAAGCCTGGCTGAGATGAGCAACCAATAACTTATCACCATGGTTTATCCATTAACCAATCACTGATCGCCATTGTTCCTAATGACGAATAACTCATCACCATTGCTCCCATCAACCAATCACTGATCACCATTATTCCTAATAATGAATAACTCATCACCATGGTTTTTCCATCAACCAGTCACTGATCGCCATTGTTCCTAATGACGAATAACTCATCACCATGGTTTTTCCATTAACCAATCACTGATCGCCATTGTTCCTAAAGACGAATAACTCATCACCATTGCTCCCATCAACCAATCACTGATCACCATTATTCCTAATGACGAATAACTCATCACCATGGTTTTTCCATCAACCAATCATTGGTCGCCATTGTTCCTAATGACGAATAACTCATCACCATTGTTCCCATCAACCAATCACTGAACGCCATTGTCCCCAACAACCAATCACCAATCACTGTTCACATCAACTAATGATTGATCACCATTGTTCCTAACACCCAAATACTCATCACCTTTGTTTGTCCCACCCACTGCAACCACTTCCTTCCTGTCTATATGTTCTTTTTATACGAGTTCTTGATAGAAATTATAGTTTTATAATATAATACGCTATATGAAATAGTTGGTTTGAATTCCTTTGGTCAATTTCTTCAGGAAATCATCATGTAACAGGTTTTGATTTACAAATGATCACAAATGAATGTGCAAATTAGTCTGTGACATCATTTGGTGACTTATAGTGACGTCTTTTGCGCATACTTTAGCTACTTTCCACTGAAAAGAGGCAACATTGGTCCAAGTTAAACGGTCTCTCTTGGTCCTTGGGAGCTTGCTAACATTTTGCAGGGTTTTAGCCTTTTACAATTAGACCTTGGGAATGCAATGGCAATAGCAGATCTTGCTAACTGAATTAGGCAATATTAGTAATACATTTGCTCTGAAGTTAAATTATGGCTTGGTTTTATTTATATATATATATAATTTAATTCATTTAAAATACTAACCATGCATGCACTGACTCTGTATTTTTGATTCAGGATATTTTGTGCATCTTGCCTAGCTCCCCTCAGACCCACACACTTGCTCTGCTGCTAGAATAAAACAGATCAATATGTCTCTGTCTGTATTTCTGCTGTAATGCTCCTGATTTTGCCACTGAGATATAGACAGATAAATCAATGCAACGTACAGGCCAGTCAGTTGAGAGAGAAATGTACGTGCCAGGACTCTGAATAAAAACTGACAGAATGCTCTGTTTATAAAAGTGTGAGGGAAAAGTGCCACATCACTTGCCTTAAGATTTTTTTTCTCCCATAAAATTCAGAGTGATTCCTCAGAATTTGTTAGAGCGGATCACCGGGTGGTTCGAAGAGCAGAAGCAAAAACATCCTCAGTGGAACAACTTTTATAGCTGTTCCACAGCAAGGGCTTATCACGAACAACAACCGAGAGCTATTATGAAACCGCATATTTTCTAAGAGTTATTATGATTTGAAGGATTGCTTTAGATTGTTTTATTTTTCTAAACCACACGAACTGAAAATGTAATCAGGGCAGTGCAAAAGCTCTGGCTGGTATGAGCTCTTCATCATCTTCTAATTTGGGTGATCAATAAGGCCTGTGGCTTTTCATGTAGTGTTTTATTACAACATGTTTCATGTTGAAACGCTTGAGCATAATTTTCTCCCAATTGTCCTGATTCTGAAGGAACGTATTACTTCAGAGTCTTACTGTACAAACATCAAGGGCATTTTGGTATTCCTTCATCCTGATACTTGGAAGCTTGGAGCTTCTGCACTTGTGATTCACCTTCTGGTGCTGTGCATGGTCTCACATGGATTCCCTAAAGATTTGCACCTCTCAAAAGCAGTTTATACTCATAACTCACCCTTGCTTTAGTGGATAATCTCTTCTGGATACTGTAGGACTACTGCTGTAATCATAAATTATGTTCATCCCAAGACGTCTATTCACAATATTGCTATGTTGGTCCGAAGCTTGTAACTTGGAATTTCCAACTTCTGACTAGAAAAAAATGCCACCCAGACTTGGAATTCCTATTCAGGAAGGTGTCTTCTCATCTGATGCTTCATTCGACTTACTTCAGAAGTGAGAAGTCACAATTGGGGAAAAAAGCCCCTCTATGTGCATTTTTTGTTGATTTGACATCACTTGCTGATCTGAATTTTGCCTTGCACCTCTGTGGTCGGGGTTCAGATTCCGTCTCCGCTCTGCGTGTGTGAAGCTTGTGTGTTCTCCCCGTGATTTGGGGGCTTCCTCTGGGTGCTCTGGTTTCCTCCCCCAGTCCATTGTAGGCTGATTGGCAACTCTAAATTGTCCGTAGTGTGTGAACGTGTATTTGATTGTGCCCTGCGATGGGTTGGCACCCCGTCCAGGTTGTCCCCACCTCGGTATATCCAAAGTCCCTTGGGATATACTCCAGGCTCCTCCAGATCCCTGTGTAGGATAAGCGGTGGATGGATGGATGGATGGATGGATGGATGGATGCTGATCTCAGAGTTGAACAGTTCCCAAGTTGGAATTTCGAGTTGAGGGGGTGATTTCTTTGTTTTTATTTTCCTTTTTCTGTTCATTTCTGTTAAGTCGCTTTGTGGCATTGTCGGTTGTTAAAAACGTTCAACTGAATTGAGTTCAAACAGTTGGTAGAAGTTATGTTGGATTGTAGAAGATGCTTTCGATGATGGAGAAAGTGGCTAGGCTAGGCTAGGTGTTCACGTTTGTTCCTTTCTATCGCAGCGGACTACCACAGCAGTGGGAACATCGTCAACAACGGCTGGAAAATCCACAACACGGCGAAGAACAAGTGGTTTGTGTGCATGGCCAAAACGGCTGAAGAGAAGCAGGAGTGGCTGGAGGCCATTTTGAAAGAACGAGAAAGGAGAAAATGTGAGTAACGCTAATGACAGGCAGCGAGCTGTAACATGGTGTAAGCTCCATCCAATTAAATGTGTCAGAAGCAGTTAACAAAAGGTTCAACTCTAAGTAGTAATTAGCCCAGAGGCCTTTTTGCTGTTAGTGTTTTTTCCAGTTTATGATCCTTTCTCTTTGTAAATACGATCCATTTTTTTTAATTTAATTTTGTGTATAAAACCTAATATTACTCATGCTAATACAGCTGGCTGTGACTCATTGCCTGCTCTTGTCTCTCTGGCTTTCTCTTTTTCTCCTAAAGCACTGAGGTTGGGGATGGAGCAGGATACTTGGGTGATGATTTCGGAGAAGGGCGAGAAGCTCTACAACCTCTTGAGCAAACAAGGCCACCTCATTAAGGACAGGAAACGCAAACTTACCACCTTCCCCAAGTGCTTCCTGGGAAGGTACCTCTCATGACTTTAAGGTGTTTTTAAGGCCGTCACGTTTAGCTATAGGATTTTCACGATCTTTGCTTTTTCAGATAAAGTCCTAATATTAGAGTGAATGCAAATAAAATTCTCGGGCGGGAAAGACAATTCCTTGACAAGAAAAGACGTGAAAGATGCGCATTTGCTTAAGGTAGTGAATACTTTCACTATTTGGGTGAACTTTGACCTGTGGCTTCACAGGCCTCAGTTTTGTGATCTAATAGGACTTTGGTTCTCTGATGGAGGAGCTGCTTACAGTATTTCTTACTGTTGATTGGTGCACATTTGCCATTTCTAGGTGTTTGTGGTTTTCTGGGGTGTTTTTTATCTCTGCCTCATAGAAGTTTCATGTTACTCATGTTGAGACCTATGGGTGGACTCAAAGACACAGACAATGTGAGAAGAATGGGTTCAGCAAACAAGATAATTAAAGAGAAACATCACATACAATTCTGGATAATGGAATTCAAGATGTAGAATAGTCTTTCCAGGTGGCATGGTGGCTTAGTTGTTCGCACATTAGCCTTGCACCTCTGGGGTTGGGGGTTTGATCCCCACCTCTGCCCTGTTTGAGTGGAATTTGCATGTTCTCCCAATGCTTCAGGGCTTTCTCTGGTTTCCTCCCCAGTCCAAAGACATGTATTGCATGCTGATTAGCATCACTAAATTGTGTGGTTGTGATGGATGGAATAGTCTTTCCTGAGCTTGTAGTATTCAAATATACACATTATTAATAGCCACAGCCCTGTTTCAAGTCAGGATCTCATTCATCATCGCCTGCCCATTTAGTATCCCTGGAAAGCTCCTTGTTTTCCTTCTAGCTCTCCCTGGAGAGCTGGTCAAGTGCATCCTTGGCTTTAGGCAGGCTGAAATCAAATCCAGACCCTCATGAATCATGTTTCTTCACTGAGTATCTGTTCGCATGCTTCTTGTGGACGATTTGATTAAATCAAGATTCCAGCACACCACAGGCCAACCATAATCCCAGCAGCCTCACACCCTGCTGACAGGTTAAACCAGAGGTCGACAGCTGGCGGAACATGGCCTGGATACAGGGCTGGAAAATACTTGAGTAGTCGTACTTCATTACTCAAGCGTTATTTTTGTGTGTTTATACTTTACTTGGGTGTTATTGAAGCTGTAGTCTTGCTTCATTACAGTTTCAAGAAAAAAAATGTATTATTTACTACTTACATTTTTATTTAGACCAACATACTCATTACAGTTTCAGTTTCTAGCATTCAGTTTCAATGCACTTAGTGTTAGCGCGCTTCATGTGTACCTGAAGGTAGAACTTGAGGATGAACGTCGTTGCCCTACCTCACTGGCGTACGCTGAGACTCGTATATAATGATGCATCTCCTTTGCCTACATAAAAGGCATGAACTCCATCTAATGCTAATTTAAAGCTTATGCTAATTTAAAGCTAAAGCTCATGCTAATTTAAAGCGAATGGGGTTAGTTTTGCTAACAGTTCCTAGCTTTAACTATGTTTAACTACGTTTTCTTTGCTAATGCCAGCTTAGACTAGCATCAGTTCCAGTAGCTAAAGGCTGTTGTACAACAAAAAAACTGATTAATGGCAGTTGGGAATAGAAGGTTGTGTTTATTCTTAATTTAAAGCAGATGTCTCTGTCATATGTACTGATGTGGCTTATTTATTGCCATGAACTAAGTATTAAAATAACTGTTTTTTGTGCTTTTTTTTTGCCATTCAGTCATGTTTGCTGCTTATTGAAATAGAATGTAGCAGGACCTTTACAAATTTGCTTTGAATACCCCAGGGTTAAACACATTTCGTCTCCGTATGGAAACTCAACAGAGCGTGGAATAATCTTGTTTTAGGCAGCGGAAGAAATAAATGTTCCCAATTCAAATTTCATGGATGCAACTGGTTCCTCCCCCCCCCCTTTTCTTTTTTTTTTTTTAGAATTGAAGCAATCTGCTTCGGTTTGAAATCCCTACTGAAAAGCTTGACTTCTGATACCAGATCTATTATGAAAGATGCATCGAAGGAGCGTTTCAGGCAGACGCTGCAATTTGGAGAGCTTTCAGCACCATAAAACTCTAATGCTCTGACGTCCAGGGCTTTAGAAATAATCACGGAAAACAGCTTTGTGATCAAAGTCAAAATGACCAGAAATCGCTTTCCATCATTTGAAACCTGAATATAAGAAAACAGACTCCTGAGCTTGGAGCTGATTGTAACAGTGATGTGTCTCACATGTTCTCAAATTCCAGCTTTTCGGAAAACTGAAACGTCCCATTCAAGCATAGCCTAGTTATTGCGCTAAAATGTAGATGCTGTGTTGAGTTTTCATCTTAGCGAGGGACTAAATAACACGTAAGAGCAAAATAATTGGTGAGAAGGAAGTGGCAAGGTCTTTAAACTCGTTAAAAAGTGGATTTCTCCATTCCTGATGGTTTGAAAGGTTTGAGGAAGCATTGAATGAGCCCGATCCTATTCAGAAGTCTGAGCCTGTTGATTTTTTACTGCCTTTTTAGATGCCAACGAGGCTTCCTCAGTGCGCCGAGACAACGGCCATATGTCACTCCAAATGACACCGAGTCATGCCAGCTTCTCCATCTGACTGCCAGACATCATCATGAACAAGGACAGCGCTGTTGTTGCCCATGTTGCTTATTTGGTGGCTGGAGATTTTAAAAGCTGAGGAGGGAAAAAAAAAAAAAATTTGACCTCAAACAGTGCTTCTCATACTTGTGGCTGGCTTCGATTGAAAACGTTCTTCACACTGGGAAACACTTCGTGCTTACATAATGAGAAATACAGCATGGTGTGCGTGAGGCGAGATCTGTCAGTTAAAGACATCACAGAAGCCAGATGGAGTGAAAACGTGAAAACTTGAACAAACACAGAAAAGCTCACAGGCATCTCAAAAAGTCTTGGTGAGAAATCTTTTAATAAGAAGGAACGTCAGGTTAGATCACACTTTTCAAAAAAGACACGAGGACATTGCTGGCCAAGGGTCATGGTCCAAATGAACCGTGCACAAAACGCTTAAGTCCACGATAAGGCGTTCTGTCTTCATCCGAATCGTCGCTCTCGGCCACCGACATCTCCTCGGCATTCTGGACTCTGAAATCGAACGTGACGTCTTTCTGATTAAAAGCACGTTGCCTTTGGCTCCGCGTCGCTTCTCTTTTTTTTTTTTTCCTTTGCTTTCCAAACCTCTGAAGTGGAGAGCTATTTTAAGTCGTGAACTTTATGGCTGTACACTGTGTCTTTGTTGGCTTTGAGTGGGTTTGAGAGCTTGTCCACAAAATGGAGCGTCATTACAGAACAGAATATTGCGGAGGCAAAAGTTAAGACAGCTGAATGTTGAGGAAAACAGAAATAGAATTTACACTGGAGATACTGACTTTGGATGAAGTAGCAGCTCAGGAGATAAGGTTTCTTGCCAGTTACCAGGTTGTCAGTTCAAATGCCAGGGAGAGCCGATTTAAGGCTACATTAATCCGGATAAGTTTGAAATCACATTTCTTTGTCTACGTTTTTTTGGTCTTCGGTCCACACGGAGACGGCGTTTTTTTCCAGAGCTTTTTGAAAACGCTCTCGCAAGTGGATAAATTCGAAAACGGCGTTTCAGCGTCCTAATGTGGACTGAGAAAACGGAGATATTCGAAAGCAATGACGTATTTTTAGTCACGTGACTCGTTCAACTCACGCTCTGTTCAAGCCATGTCGGAATTACCGTAATTACTAGGTGACAACCCGGACGTTCTACCCGGAGCTCTTCGCGTCCTCAGACTCGGAATTATGGATGCGTTTCTATACACCAAACTGAATCCGTTTGTGCTCAATGCTTAAGATGTTGGTCTACTGCTCAGAAGGTCGTGAGTTCAAACCCCAGCACCACCAAGCTGCCACTGTTGGGCTCTTGAACAAGGCCCTTAACCCTCAATTGCTCAGATGTACGAATGAGATAAATGTAAGTTGGATAAGGGCGTCTGCCAAATACCATAAATGTAATGATGCTGTGATGGTTATCCAACTCTGTGCTATCTACGTAAAACTGTATTGTATATATATGGTTTATTTTCAGATTAATCCTGCATTATTAAGACATAGTAGTCAATCCTACACAGAAATATTACGAGATAACTACTTAACTACATTTTACTGCTGAAGCCGCCGCCATTTTGAGTGTTTCCACATGACGTTTCTAGTTTACAAGGTCTAATTACGGGTTCTACATGGCCGTGAGTGCTTTTTACAAGTGCCGATCTCGTAATTACGGTAATTATGACACGGCGTGAACGCAGCTTCAAAATAAACAAGAGGTTTGGACGATGTTGTACTGGAGTTGTTGCGCCTGCTGTGAAGTGCGATAGCGTTGTTAAAGATCAATGTCACTTTGTACAGCCTTCAGATCGCATTTTATTCCCGAAGGGGACAGAATATACCCGCAGCAACAAGTCCACCTCTTCATCTTGTCCATTTAAAGAACTCGGTGCTTTTCCTCGACATTCCTCGGCGCTTCAGTTGAAATAAATGGCTGACGTAAATGACCAGGACAAAGCTTCTTACGTTTTTTTATACGCATGCATACTTTTTTCTACTATGTAACTATCTTATTTAGCATCCGAAGGGCAGTACTAAATGAAAACATAAGATCTTTAAACAAAATAATAATTTACACCGATCATCCTGTTCAAAAGTTTAGCATTGTAATCACCATTGTATGCTTATTAAACTCATAAAGGTTTAATACTACTGTACGTTCACTCGAAATTATGCTAAACCGAACGGAATTCAAAATGGCGGGCAGCAGCGTGGCTACGTACTGTATATTTGCAACAAAAGATCACACTTATTAATGCTATAGCTCTAATGTGAATAATATACATACAGTGCATCCGGAAAGTATTCACAGCGCTTCACTTTTCACACATTTTGTTATGTTACAGCCTTATTCCAAAATGGATTAAATTCATTATTTTCCTCAAAATTCTACAAACAATACCCCATAATGACAATGTGAAAGAAGTTTGTTTGAAATCTTTGCAAATTTATTAAAAATAAAAAACAAAAAAAGCACATGTACATAAGTATTCACAGCCTTTGCTCAATACTTTGTTGAAGCACCTTTGGCACCAATTACAGCCTCAAGTCTTTTTGAGTATGATGCTACAAGCTTGGCACACCTATTTTGGGGCAGTTTCTCCTATTCTTCTTTGCGGGACCTCTCAAGCTCCATCGGGTTGGATGGGGAGCGTCGGTGCACAGCCATTTTCAGATCTCTCCAGAGATGTTCAATCGGGTTCAAGTCTGTGCTCTGGCTGGGCCACTCAAGGACATTCACAGAGTTGTCCTGTAGCCACTCCTTTGTTATCTTGGCTGTGTGCTTAGGATCATTGTCCTGTTGGAAGATGAACCTTCACCCCAGTCTGAGGCCCAGAGCACTCTGGAGCAGGTTTTCATCAAGGATGTCTCTGTACATTGCTGTATTCATCTTTCCCTCGATCCTGACTAGTCTCTCAGTTCCTGCCACTGAAAAACATCCCCACAGCATGATGCTGCCACCACCATGCTTCACTGTAGGGATGGTATTGGCCAGGTGATGAGTGGTGCCTGGTTTCCTCCAAACATGACGCTTGCCATTCAGGCCACAGAGTTCAATCTTTGTCTTGGTCTTGGTCTGAGAGTCCTTCAGGTGCCTTTTGGCAAACTCCAGGCGGGCTGTCGTGTGCCTTTTACTGAGGAGTGGCTTCCGTCTGGCCACTCTACCATACAGGCCTGATTGGTGGAGTGCTGCAAAGATGGTGGTTCTTCTGGAAGGTTCTCCTCTCTACACAGAGACATGCTGGAGCTCTGTCAGAATGACCATCGGGTTTTTGGTCACCTCCCTGACTAAGACCCTTCTCCCCCAATCGCTCAGTTTGGCCGGGCGGCCAGCTCTAGGAAGAGCCCTGGTGGTTCCAAACTTCTTCCATTTATGGATGATGGAGGCCACTGTGCTCATTGGGACCTTCAATGCTGCAGAAATGTTTCTGTACCCTTCCCCAGATCTGTGCCTCGATACAATCCTGTCTCGGAGGTCTACAGACAATTCCTTGGACTTCATGGCTTGGTTTGTGCTCTGACATGCATTGTTAACTGTGGGACGTTATATAGACAGGTGTGTGCCTTTCCAAATCACGTCCAATCAACTGAATTTACCACAGGTGGACTCCAATCACGTTTTAGAAACATCTCAAGGATGATCAGTGGAAACAGGATGCACCTGAGCTCAATTTTGAGTGTCATGGCAAAGGCTGTGAATACTTATGTAAATGTGCTTTTTTTTGTTTTTTATTTTTAATAAATTTGCAAAGATTTCAAACAAACTTCTTTCACGTTGTCATTATGGGGTATTGTTTGTAGAATTTTGAGGAAAATAATGAATTTAATCCATTTTGGAATAAAGCTGTAACATAACAAAATGTGGAAAAAGTGAAGCGCTGTGAATACTTTCCGGATACACCGTATCAAACCATTCTTGGCTAGTTTCTACACAGGCATGTCTGCTTTGTTACTAATATTACTAGTTACATCAGGCTAAGGAGCAGGTAGCTTTCTAACCAGATACGACTTCATCAACTTGAAGGCTATTTATTGACTCCTAACTTTAGCATAAATCTGAGTAGTAATGTGCCTGGAGAGGTTATGTTAATGTCTTTAATCCTTCCTAGCAGTACACTGGCGTTTCATTCTGCTGGTGGAATGGAAATCGACTTATCAGACATGTTCAATGAGTAAGATATGATAAGATAAAAACTTTATTGATCCCACACTGGGGAAATGCCCTCGTTACAGCAGCTCAATTACACAAAACACAGATAAGAAAGAATACACATTAAATATGAATAGAATTGAAAAAAATCTCTCTCTCTCTCCCTCTCTCTCTCTCTATATATATATATAATAGGAATAGAAAAATAAGAATAATAGTAGTAAAAAATAATAATAATGGTAATATGTACACTATGAACACCTCACTGTAAGTACAAATGAATAAAAATATGAATATATACAGATGAGTAATGAACAAATGAGTTGTTTTAGTCTGTTATGAGACTAGTCAGGAGACTGTTGGGTTTCTGTGTGTAGAGTATCTTGACTCTGGGTTTAGCTGCGGGTGAGCAGGACGATGGGAAATGGGAGGGGTGTGAGCCCCCTCCTGGGCAAACAATCCACACCTCTCTACAATAACACTGGTACAGAGTTTTTTGAGAGTAAAACACTGTATACAACTGAGACAATAAAACCTTTAAAAAAAAAAAAAAAAAATACTTATGAAAAACTGCAAATTCTTAAAACCTGAGTGTGTGTTTTTTTTAAAAAATTTTTTATATGTGCCATAAAGCACTACTGTGGAGTGTGACATCACAAATAAATTCAATGCTGAATACGGCACGGTAGTATAAAAACACATGATGGCTTGTGAAAGCTGGAGAGTCCAGTATCCTGAACATTTGCTGTGCTGCTTTTTCTCCTAATTTGTGTGCAGGGGTTTAAATTGGGTCTGCCAACACACACACACACACACACACACACACACACACACACACACACACACACACACACACACAGGGTGTGAGACAGGGTGAGACATGTTGAACTTGGCCTGGGTGGTATGTTATGGTGCTCTTGCGGTGTAGTGTGTTACCACTGGGCTCCACAAACACAAACACCAACCTCAGACTTGATCTTCTCGAGCTGGCCGAGTGTGTTTTCGGGTTTGTGGGTGGCTGAATGGATGGATAGTGAACAGAGGGAGAGGGAGGGGTAGTGCTGGGGTAATCCATCAGCACTAGTAGATTACAGAATTTTGTTATTTCTTTTCCTCCTTGATGTGATGAATATCAAGTTTTTAAAACCACATTAACGTGTCATTAACATCGGCTGATTTTCTGCACTGTGATGGTGTAGGCGTCTGTGTGTTGTTCATTAGTTTTGCGCGCGCGTGTGTGTCCTGCACTGCGGTCGGACTGCTTTATTGGTTAATTCTTGACTCACACGGAGGATTGTGTCATCTGAAAAATGAGCTTGGTTCCTCTATTGATCGTGTGTTGAGAGTGAACGATGTTCGAGGGCTCAGTGTGTCTCCTCGACCGCGTGTGTCGTCTGACTAAATTTGCTTTGTGTTCACAGTGAGTTTGTGACCTGGTTAATGGAGATCGGAGAAACGGATAACCCCGAAGAAGGTGTTCACCTGGGCCAGGCTTTGCTGGAGAACGGCATCATCCACCACGGTAAGTAATCACACTAATGCTAATTCATATAATTAGCTAATTAGCTAATTCGCTAATTGTATATTTCTCAAACCAGGCGGGTGAGTGGGAGGGGCTTAGTGATTAGCACGTTTGCCTTGAACCTACAGGGTTGGGGGTCCAAATCTTCATGTTCTCCACGTGCTTTGGGGGTTCCTCCGGGTACTCCGGTTTCCTCCCCCAGTCCAAATACATGTGTTGTAGGCTGATTGGCTTTTCTGAGTTCTCCCCTATGTCCCTGTGTAGGATAAGCGTTAATGAAAATGGATGAATAGACAGATGGTTACTCAGTGACCTCCAAATAACTTTATTACTTTATCCAGGCCGTTTAGCTCTGTTAAATGTCTTCACACATTTTTTTTTAGACTATCAGATAAGCCAGGACAGATGGCGAAAATGTTACAATAAATAAATTGCTTTGGCTCTTCCTAATAGAGAAAAGTATTTTGGAGAATAGAAGCGCTAATCAATATACTGTAGTGTGTCTTCGATCGTTCACGGTTGAGGCTGAATCTGCTGAGTAAGAACTAAACAGGCCATTATTCATTACTGTAACCAATTCACTTAATTTAATGACTTCTTTCCCCACTTCTTCCCCCACTTCTTCCTCCCTTTACAGTCACGGACAAGCACCAGTTCAAACCCGAGCCGTTGCTCTATCGTTTCCGCTACGACGACGGCACGTACCATCCGCGCAGCGACATGCAGGATGTCATCTCCAAGGTAACTTTACAAAACCCCTCACGGTTTCTCTTCTTTGCAAAATAGCAGACTTGTTTATTAAACGACTGTCCTTTGTCTCGCTATCTCTTGCCCTGCCTCAGGGTGTGAGGCTGTTCTGCCGGCTCCACAGTCTCTTCACACCAGTGATCAGGTAAAAGACCTGCTCTTTCAGTTCAGCCTCATTACATCTCTGTGTGTGTGTGTGTGTGTGTGTGTGTGTGTGTCAGAGCAGTCAGCTGCAATTGAATTCCTGCTGCTACTTATTCCTCTCTAAATATAGCAGCAGGACACTGTGCTGCAACTAAAATGCCTTTTATTGTAATAAAAAAAAAAAGTGCACTGGCAAGTATTTCTTTTATTTTAAACTTCCTTACCATGCATCCTAACTTGCAATGCTGTGGACATGGTTTTGTTATCCTAAAGGTTCAATTTGTACACTGTAAAAGTGCTTATAGACTGGGGGTAATTGTATAATTCTAAAGATTCTTTTTTTTGGGGGGGGGGGGGGGTGATGCTGTTTGTATTATTTTAATGCAGTAAATCTTCTTAGTGCATTTAATTCAGGCTCCGCCTCAATTCTGACCCCATCTGCTACAAACACCTCCTAATTTTTCATCATTTAACTACCAACATTTAACTACTCATATTTATTTACAGTTTACCTAGAGTTGTTGTTGTTGTTGTTTTTTAATTTGCATCATTACCATGAAATAGATATTGTTAGTTTCTTTATTTCAGGCTTTTTTTTTTTTTTTTTTTTTCTGGCCCTAAAACAGACTCCACCCCCATCTGCTATCAACAGCTCCTTTTAAAATGGCTTCAGATTTTTCGTCATTTAACTACCGGCCTCTTCGACATATTCTATTCTTCATATTTGCATTTTACCTAGAGTTTCATGTTAGCCAGCCCACGCTTTTATTAATGAATGCTAATCTGGAAGTCTTGCATCCATTCCTACTCATTCTTCCAGGTCTCATCATGTTTACAGATTAGCTACACACTGAAGGTTATTAAGACTACGTGAGCCGGCTGCCCATCTGCCTGCTTTATAGTGTATTGTTTATTTTAAAACAGCGTCGAGAGCGCTTTCATGATATTTACAGACTCTTTACTTCGAGAGACAAAATCCCACTTCATTTGCCTTTCACAGGCTAAGCTGAATGGTCAATGAGGCATTTGGTCTGTTTGGGAACAGATGGTAAGCATAGCGTGCTAATGGTGTTTTTCATTCGTCTGGCTGGTGTGATGGACCAGTCCTGCCATTCTGGGTGTATTTAGTCACCGAGAAGCCGTATTGAAGTCCACAAACAACGTTTCCATTCATCAGAGTAGTTAAACACAATGTAAGGGCAATTAAGCAAACACTTGAGGCCTATAAGTTACCAGTCCCTCTTTATCATTGAGTCTTTATCTGTTGCTAGCGTAAGAAGACAATACAACAGGTGCAGAGATTTTGGGAAGCCCATTGATCACGTGAAATGAAATTTCTTTTGCTTGATGCGTTGTTAAAAGAGTCTTGAAGCACTTTATTTTTTGTGTGATTACACACATTTTCCACTACGATACACCAGCTGTATTTGAGGAAAAGGAGTGTGCGCTGCATGTTTTTGAGTTCCGTATAGCGTACTTCCTTGGTTGGCAAAAAAAGTAGCATGATATTACCATAAAATGTACTGTGGTAAAACTGTCATGGTGGAACCATGTATTTTAGCATTTTTACGTTACCATGATAGTCGTAACATTCTTTTGTAGATTGTAAATGTCATAGTATATCTGAATATTGAATGATATTAGCCATAGTTACAATCATCCTACTATGGTAGTGTAACAAACCATTTTTGCAAGGGTTAGAGTGTCATGTGGGACAACTCGGAAAAATACTCATCGTTGTTATGAAACGTTGACACGAACGGCTCACTTTAATGGTATTCTTCTCTTTAGAAGTCATCATTTTCTCCTATGAGTACTTACAGTATGTTTTAACAAAACACTGACTCCACCAGTGTAAGCTAGATCAGTGAATTATGCTAATCTACTGTATGCTAAGTGAATTACAGTGTAATTATACCCATGCAGAGGCTTTCCTTCGAAACTGAACAATTTCTCTGAGGTAAATGTTGATCTCCCAGATTGTTTTTTTCACTATGCCTTTGTCTAATTGCCTCTAAAAGACTTAGCTACATGATAACTAGCTAAACTGTTAGCTTTAGCAATTAGCTAGCTGTGTTAGTGTGTGTTCATATCTTCCGGTCACCTAAAGACGTGTTCAGATGACTAAATGTTAGGTGTTTAGTATTCGTGTGCTTAGTTTAAATCATATTATTCAGTAACTATAACGTATAAATGATTTAAACTAACGGCTAAGTATGGAGGAGAGTAAGGAAGGTAAGTCTGGACTGGCACAGATTCAATACATTTCTTGATGTACTACTGGGTTGCTTATTGTGCCTCACTTCCTGTATTTTTATTTTTTATTTTTTTTAAAGACAGACTGTATTTTGTCATTTGATTGCATGTGTCAGAGTATATGCAGACTATATATGCATTCTTAATTGAGTGATTGCAAGGACATATGCGTTGGAGGCTGTGTGTGTGTGTGTGTGTGTGTGTGTGTTAGACATGGCTATGCCTTCTGTTTACGCATATTGAGTGTATGAGTCGGTGTATATGCTGCAGACTCCCTGATTTCTGTTTCTCATACAGCCTTCTCTGGATTGCATTCTAATTAGCGAGAATCTCCTTGTGGAAAGGGAGCTCCAGAGGGGGCACAGGCCCAAACAAAACCCACAAAAGGAGCCGTAAATCTTGGGCTTGTCTCAGCCCACAGGCCCCTAAAGTCCTGGAAAGAAAATCAGTCCTCAGTTTGAACCCAGTGCTGACAAAGAAAGATGTTAAGAACAGCATAGGAGCATGGTCACAGTCGTTATTGGGCAGGCCAAAAAGGCGATGAAGGGTTCGAGTGACCTATTTGTGCCTGCTGCTTTGGTAGATTACATTGTGTTTGTGCCAGGCGTATGGCTGCCCGCTGTGCCGCTGCCTTCCCTTCATTTGTGACAGCTTTGGGTTGAGGCTAGGATGAACAAGTCATGGTGGTTAAAATATATGGCACTAGGCGAGCGGGGGTACGAACCAGTGCCAAAACGTCCCAAGAGACTCTGAATGCTGCGAGGAAAATTATAGTATGTAAAGGAACCGAAAACTTTGTGTCACAGAAGCTCCTCTGTGAAAACGGAACTTACTTTGATGAAAGTCCAAAATGGTGATATTGGTATCCACCCTCATCATACTGTGCATTGTAGATGATTTAGACTATACTTGTCTGGGTTTGTTTGTGTGTATAGAAGGCAGGGATTTCGGGAAAGCCAGTCCTCTAGCCTAGTACACTGAGTGTACCTTTTCATGGGAAAATCTCAGCTCCATTTTATTGTAAATTCCCAGGTTTTATCCGCCCCCAAACCCAACCCCACCCCCATCCCACCAAACCGAGTACTCGATTGGTGGTTCTACCTTCTACCTGGAGTCATCAATGTAGTTTTCTCAGCTCGATTTCAAAGATTAAATTTCTTTATTAATCACATCCAAAGCCAGTCCTTAAGCCTAGTACACTGAATGTACCTCAGGAGATTCCTGGCTTCATGGGAAAAATCTCAGCTCCGTTTCATTGTAAATTCCCAGGTTCCCGGGTTTTATCCAGCCCCAGTTTCAAACCCACAGCCCCCCAAACCGCATTCTCAATTGCCGGTTCTACCTTATGACCTCAGCTGGTTGAACGATTGTAAAACTTACCACCAGTTCAGCTCTCTATTACCTCTTGATCCCTCTATTTTTTAAAAAAAATAATGGATCTTTAAAGATAAATGAATCATGAGGTGGAAGCTGCCAAGAGCAACTTTAAGGATCTTGAAAATGTTCCATTGTCAACAATGTGGGGTTGAGAGAAGTTGCCCTTATAACATTGAACACTTGCAGTGTAGAGAGGGCAAATAGCAGTTTCTGAGTTTCTTTTGGCTTTTGAGTTGATTTTGGTTAGCATGTTTTTAAAGCAAGTGAAAATTCAGCATACTTCAACTAAATTCTATATCAGACTTTCACGTTCTGTCTCGGTGTCTGATTGGACAATTACTTCAACGTTTTTTTTTTAAATTCAGGGGTTCTCATCCCACAAAAAAAAACCATGATACCATGATATTTTTTGACTACGTTATCATGCTGTGAATGGCAGAAAATTGGAAACACCTTTTGGTCACTCATTTGCTCACAATTCAGACGACTTTCAAAGCTGATCGAGATCCTCAGCTCTTTAAGAATGTTGATGTTAATTACACAACCATGCTTCAGAATGGCTCTACTCTAGGGAAGGGCGATATCTTATCGTTTGTGATATACCGGTAGAAATTCTTCCCATGATAAGAATCGGTCTTCCAGCGATAATAACAATAAAGCCTAGTCGATGACGTGTTTCTGCATGCGATGGTCTGCGACCCGTTCGCAGCGCACGTGCAGAGCGAAAACAAGTCCGGCGGAAGGCGGACGTGAAGCTGAGGAGGAGTTGATCGCTAAACGAGGATCTACTGTACCTCTACAATCTGGAACCGGTTTGGTTACAGAAAATCAATCAGTTTTACTTTTAGATCAGTGTTCATGTTTCTGAGGCTCTCAGGACTGCATGCAGCTGTCACTTATAGCCGAAAACAGTGGTGAACGGTACTATATTTATATCGTCACTGATATCGTTATCGCAATTAATACCAGAAAATATCATGATATAGTTTTAAGTCCATATCGCCCATCCTTACTCCACTCAGGATTTTAAATGGAGGAGAAAGTGTGGCGGGCGAGGGGGGGGGCTGGGGGGGGGTGTCAGGGAGTCAGGGTGAGGAGCTTGAGTCGTGATGGATGGAGAGGAAATCGTTGTCGGGATGTAAAAGTAAAGTTCAGCTTTCTCAACAGCCTTGTTAAGACGTTAAAGCTCAGACCTCGGGTCATGGTTCAGGTTAAAATAACTTCCTTTCTGTTTGTAAGTAACTATTGTTTTTTTCTATGTTCATTCAGGGATAAAGATTACCATTTAAGAACATACAAATCTGTAGTGATGGCCAACAAGTTGATCGACTGGCTCATAGCACAGGTAAGACCACAGTTCTAATGTAGTGATATTTGCCTGCATGGAAAATGGAAAGTCACTATGAAATGATCAAAAGAATGAAAGTAATAGACGGCTGTGGTTTAAAAAAAAAAGCCTATAAAATGAAATATGACAGAACAGTGAACCACAGCCCGACCACAGGGTGGTTTTTTTCTTTTCTGGTAACGAAGCGTAACAAAACCGAAGACATCAGAATGGAGACAGTGGTCGAATCGTAAAAAGGAGGGTGGGTGGATTAATGCTCGTCTTGTACTGTGCGTACACTGTCTGTTTAAACAGCAGAGCAACTTTACAGTCATTTACAGACTTTTAACGTTTAGCAGATGGTTAGTCTTGCCTAAAAACACAGTCATGCATTTAAAGTACACCATACACAGATGCAGTGCTCTATTTTTTATTATGTATAGCTTTTTCTAAATGTCATTAAAGAACCCTGGAAATGCTATAAAACTACACTGACTCCAAGAATAAGCTTAACTTTCTTTGTTAATCACATCGTTGCAGGTGTCAGTGACTACGTTTACATGGACAGCAGTAATCTAATTATTGACCTTATTCTGAATTAGACAATATTCTGATTAAGGTGTTTACATGAGTTGCATTTAGAATAGTCCTTTCATGTACCCGTTTTACATGTTATAGAACATAGATCGATTAACGGCACACGTCATTACGTCACCGCGCCACGCCGTCCGACGTTCCCTCCAGAATTTCACGTATCAACATACAGTTCGTTTTCGGTTGTAATTGTAGTTGTTAAACTGTCATGTTTTCTGATAAGGGAACTTTTTTCAAGACAGAGGAATTTGCGCTTTTCTGAGTAACAGAACTGAGAAAGAAAGCAAAAGAGAGGCTGGTGAGGCGAACGACCGAAGTATACCTTCCTGTAACGTGCATTGTTTAGAGGCAGGACGCAAGAGCGTAAATTCGGCGGCTTCTATATTTCGCATGGGTCCAATAACAGAAGAGAGCAGATGAGAATAATCTGTAGGCTTAGCAACTACAGTAGATACAGGAAAATAAAGGTATACTGTACAGTAAATAGACAAATTGACCGAGATCTAAATGGAGGATAGGTGAACCCAATCAGGAACTAAGCCAATGGCAAGTTAGGGGGTGGAGTCAGGACTGAAGTCAAAACAAAAACGTGTCACAAAAAAAAAACTCTGGGAAGCGTACCATGCGCTGAGTGGATTTGTGATTTTTAAACTATAAATGGATTTTTAAAAATATGACGTTGTTCTTCAGTTAATATAAAATAGTAATCATTGGCAGATTGCTGTGGTATGAGCGGAAAAAATAAACACTTCAGGCTCAATCGCACAACTCTGCACAACAATGGTTGGATTTTAACAATGCAGACATTTTGACTATTTTTTTCCTAGAGTGGGGGAGGGGTGGGGATATAGGGACGGCAGCCTTTTATAGTCTCCTTCAGAGATTTTTATTGCTCATGTCATGAAGGTTTAAACGTGGTCAATTGAAACGTACATCTCTTCTTCATGCGTGTCACTGCATGACCCCGAGCTATGAGCCAACCCTTTTCGGTTGTTCTCGGTCGGGTCGTTTTTGACGTAAACGTGTTCGACTTGTGTTCGGTGTAAACAGACAGACTGTGAGAGACGCGGTGGTTTGACAGTGCTTGGCAGACAATGAAAGCTGTCATTTTTTTTCCCCACCCCTCTCTCTTTCAAGGGTGACTGTCGAACAAGAGAAGAAGCGCTGATCTTGGGGGTGGAGCTGTGCGACAATGGATTCATGCATCATGGTATGACTGGCATCCCTCTTTCTTTCTCTTTCTTCCAAGGCACTACGTGCGTACACTGCAGAAAACAACAGCTTCGTTGTGTTCGCCGACTCGATCCCGTGTTATTTTGCCTCCCAAACAGAATCTTACGTTAGAGCCAATCATTGTGAATTTCTTCCAATTAGCCCAAGTGATCGTGAGCTTCAGCGAAGGGGCCGTCACCATAGTGACCGCATGTTTACTGAAGCCAAGCCGTATATTTTAAGACTGGAGCCACAGTGTGCCAAACTCCACATCATGCATGACTCACACTTCATTTGTTATTAGGGTTTGGATAGATCTGCGCCCAACTGCCCACAATTAGGCGACAAATTACAGAATATATGGATCGTAATGACGCCGATGGATCTATTTCCATCGATCGGCGCCAGATTTGATCGCCGGTGTTCGTGCCGATGAGTTATTACACTTGTTTATATACTGTACACTATTAAGACCGTTGACGTTATATCTGATCTTGTTAAATGAGGAAAATAAGGAGAAAAATATTGCTCCTATTTTTTTTTCCCTCACTGGGGGTATTATGCATGTGGAAAGAAAAAAAATCACAATTTAGGTCGTGTTGCTCTGGAGACAGGCTTTTAAAAAAGGCATGGGTTTTTCTCAGCAGCGTGAAACTCCCACCCTCCTGACCGAGAGAGAGAGAAAGAGAGAGAGAGAGAGAGAGAGAGAGAGGCCCAAACTGCCCTTCCCCATTGCCTTTCAGCACTTCAGCTCTTTTTTCCCCAAATTATATGAGTCTCTCTAACAGAAACAGGCTTGTGCCTGAGAATAAAAACCAAAAATCAGAGCTCGAGCACGAAAGCATAAACGTGTACCAAAGAACGTCTGTTCACTAACACGACAAGTTTCGTTTTTGTCTTATTTACTTTAAGAGAGAGGGAAAAAAAGAGAGGCTCGGTGAAGGAACGGCTGTTTATAGCTGTGAATATCTCGCAAATGTTCCCCAACATGAAATGTAACTATAAATGGATAAAAACTACGATGTGGTGTTCTTTAAATAATGATCAATTGTAAAGCAAATTGCTGTAATATGAAAGAAAAGGAATAAAACATTTCCGGACATGCAGACCGAATACAGAACACGGTTTAATTCTCACTTCTTTCTTTCACAGTGCTGGAGAAGAGCGAGTTCAAGGACGAGCCCCTTTTGTTCCGCTTCTTCGCCGACGAAGAGATGGAGGGATCGAACACCAAGCACAAGCCCATGAAGCACGATCTGAAAATAGTCGAAAATGTCATCGCTAAGTCTCTGCTGGTGAGTGATGAGCGGCTGTGACTTCTCACAGCCGGTATCGTTTACGGTGCTGTGTGTGTGCTGCTGTGCCGTTCTGTCCGGTCACACGGCTCTGCTCATTTGGAGCGTTCCTCAAGTTTGAGTTTGGGCCAACTTTGTTTAAAAATTGCCGAGGCGATTGGCTCGGCTTGGAGGTCACGCGTGCTATAGCCGAATGAAGTTGTGAAGAGATACAGCACAGCACAGCACTAACCGTGGAATTTTGATGAAATGTGAAGCGGACTGAGACTCAAAAAAACAAGCCCCCTGTGAGTTAAATAGAAGTGGCCTGTTGTATAAGTTAGTTTTAATTAAAACAGGAAAATTAGATTTCAACAATGTTATTTCAGATTATTTATGGGCATTCCATTCGATTCAATTTGATTTGTATAGCGCTTTAATAGTGGACATTGTCTCAAAGCAGCTTTATAGAAACATTAAAACACAGGATACAGGTTTTAAGCGTGTGAATTTATCCCTATTGAGCGAGCCGCTGGTGAGGGTGGCGAGGGAAAAACTCCCTAAGATGATACGAGGAAGAAACCTTGAGAGGAACCAGACTCAGAAGGAAACCCGTCCTCATCTGGGTAATGACGGATAGCGTGAAAGTAAAAGATGGTTCATTATGGTTTTAACATGAAGTCTGTTTGTTGAACTAGTCCACTGTTCACTGTTCAGGGATTTGATGTCTGCTGGGGAAAAAATGCATAGCAGGCCAAGCTGTAAAACCACACCATACATATTTCTAGTTATCTTGCATAGATAGAACGAGTATTAAATGTTGGAAAGTCGATCATTAAATCAGATCCTGAACTCTGATCGGACGCGATACATGTTTGTCTTTTGGAAATGATTTGGAAACAAAAATCCAATAAAGCCTTCTGAATATGAATTGAATGCAAAATGCAAAGCACAGATGAGTCAAAAAAAACAACAATTTTCTATAATAACAATAATGCTTTCGCTTTAACATGAAAAGCTGCATTTTTGTCTTTGCAAGAGTGAGAAAAAAAGACACAGTGGTGAAGGAACGATTGTGTACATAGCTGCCATAACATGCATTACGTGATAATAGGAAATAACTTGTCATGAAACGTAAGTATAAACAGATGATCTTTCGCTGACGTGTCACACGATCAACCCTAATATACGCTTTAGGGTTTAGAAATGTAATGAAGCAGACGATCACGATTCACATATATTAGTATCAAAGCTGTTGTTTACCTAGAGGTTATCTGCAAAGCGCAAGCTCAACTCATCTCAAGTATCCCCGATGTAGCGAGTAGCACTTATGTACGTTAGCATAGCGCATAGCATAGTCATAAACTCTGTGCACTATTCCCTGTAGATAAGGCCTAGTGATGGAGGATACGGCTTCACCCTGGAGGATCGTAACAGAGTTCCAATTATCAAGTCGGTGGAGAAAGGCTCTCACGCAGAGGCAAGTATGCAAATTCTCCTCTTCCTCATCTCCGCAGCGGGTGGTCTGGAATTTTTTAATGCTCGGATATATTTCTAAAGCTTTTTCTGAAGCAACTTTTCCATGATGTTACAGTATTGCATCTGGGACACCCTTCAATGTCGTTACACCTCGGCGTCTCGTCATTATGCTCGCTAGTTTACTCAAGAAAGGATTTCAAACCTAGCAGCAGCTATATATTTTTTTTCTGTTGTGAGCACAAATAGAGTAATATTTGCTAAATCAAATACCTAGCTAGCTAACTAATTAAACCCTAAACCTAACTAGCACTTTTGTAGCCGGTAAATGCTACAACCAGTTCTCATGAGAAATGTTTATAAATCTGAATAAATGAGGTTGATTATATCATAGGAAAACATACAGTACAAACACCAAGCCTAAACCTTTCGCAACTTAGTTTATGGACTACTCGAGTCATGCAGATTTTCACCACAGAATGTCTTCTGGCTATCTCTTAGCTACGAGACAAAATCAAATCAGTAAGATTTGTAAATCTGTTCTTCGTTTGGAGAAAAAGTTCGATCTGTCGAAGTTTCTTGAAATTCTCGAGAAGTTTTTCGAAAATTCGTTTTTCCTAATTCTTAATAATTCGAAAATCCGTAAAACATTCGTATCTCTTAGCTACGAGACAAAATCAAATCAGTAAGATTTGTAAATCTGTTCTTCGTTTGGAGAAAAAGTTCGATCTGTCACCGATCTGTCAAAGTTTCCTGAAATTCTCGAGAAGTTTTTCGAAAATTCGGAATAATTCGTTTTTCGTAATTTGTAATAATTCGAAAATACGTCAAATATTCGTATGTCTCAGCTACGAGACAAAATCAAATCACTAAGATATGTAAATCTGTTCTTCATTTGGAGAAAAAGTTCGATCTGTCACTGACCTATCGAAGTTTCGAAAATACGTAATAATTCGTATTACTTAACTGTATGAAAAGTTCCGAAGGTTTAAATTGAACTTTAACATCGATTATACAACTTTTTTTTTTTAACTTTCAATTTCTTATAACTTGAGTATAAAATCGAACAAAATCCAACCACATAACCATCAGCTTTTTTGATGACATCATGGTGATTGGCTAGCTAATCTTACCTCACGGTGTACGTAGCTAGCCTATAAGGAAAATTTGCTGGCTGAACAAAATTATAATCCTAATCTTTACCTACGTTCAGAGTAATACATGTGATGATTCCTTTTCTTTCAATTTTGGCAAAATAAGAGGTTTTATTTTTCTCCAAAGGCACAATTTTAGCTGTGGCTGCCTAAAGATAAGAATGTTATCGAGTTTTGGAGTGTTTTTATACGATTGTAACCAGAGGACCAGATTAATAGAGTATTCATAGGGCTGCGTATTTCAGATTACAGGTTAAACTGAAGTCGGCGGTGGTTTACAAGGAAAATATTTGTCGAATCAAAATTCTGATTACACTCTATTAACTCTATTAACATCTATTGTGAGATGCTGAACCTGAGTTTGAGATGCAGTTGTTCAAATGTTAATTCATGAGAAAGTCCCACGGTCAGACCCCAAGGCTGTGATCGCAGGGTTTATTGCTTTCAGATTGAATTCCGTCCGTGTTAGAAGGCAGTTTGATGTTTAAATCTTGCGGTCAGACAGAAATAGAAAGCTTTAAAAGTGTTCTTTTTTTTCTTTCTTAAGTGCTTTTGAATCTTGACTCGATTAAATAAGTCTCCGCTATCTGAGGTTGCGGAAACACGATCGGTCCTAATGGGGGATGGTTTGGCGATGCTGTCCAGATCTGAAGTGATGCCGTGTGTGTGTGAAGATGTGGAGTCGCAGTTCATGCTTCCAATACGGAGCTGTTAAATCGGGCAATATGCTTCAACTCTGTACTCGCATAGATAAAGGGCCATCTCGTAAAAAAACACTCCACATCTGACATACACGCAGCATGATGCATGAGCTGTAGACAGGAAAGAGAGAGAGAGAACAAGGGAAAGGAAAGGCCAGCTTTCCGTTTTATAGAATGCTGAATCGGCACAGGAGGGAAGCGTTCGGCTCGCCTGCGTTTTCTCAGGAAAACAGAGCGACATGTCGTGGGTGAGCGATGGAGGTATGTACAATAGCACGAGCGACGTGTGGGTGTTTCGTTCACCAAAATCAGCGAGCTCCACTGAGAACCGAGCGGAGGAAGTGGCGTATTGCGATGAAAGATTTTGAATCTTAAAGTAAATTAGATCTTTAATTTAAGTAATCAGAGGAACCCGAGGAAGAGGTTTTTTTTAGCACGCTTTCAGAGAAAATGTCTCTATAAGCCTGTTAACTTGATATTGGCTTGAAATGTATTGCCAGTGATATATCCCAGAGCTCAGAAAGGTTTAAAGGGCATGATGGGTTACGTTACAGGATATTGGTGTAAAGGAAGGATAATGAACGCATGCAGTTGCTCATTAGGAAAAAAAGATTTTCAGGATCAAAGGTGATATGACCAAAAATGAGAAATCTGAGAGAAGAAAAATGTCAGAAATAACAGTAAAAAAAATGACCTACCAGAGAACTGATATCTAAAATGTATCTGTGTGCTGAGGTTTACTCTTTTAAAAGGATGATTGTTTATTTATTTTTGTTTATGTGTTCAGATGGCTGGGATGGAGGTGGGGAAGAAGATCTTTGCTATCAACGGAGACCTGGTTTTCTTGAGGCCGTTCCATGAAGTGGAAGCATTTCTCAAGCAGTGTTTCAGCAGCAAGGGTCCTCTTCGAGTGCTGGTCAGCACCAAACCTCGAGAGTACGTACAGCAAAAAGCGAAGTCTGCCCATGTTAATACAGGTCACCATTTATTCAGCACTGCAATGCAGTGCTGAATAAATATCCACTGAGGAAATATCCACAGTATTTTTCATGTGACTAGAAATAAGCATAGTCAGTGAGAGTTAGCTTTCCCTGATCGCTAATTAGCCCAGGCTTAATGGAAAACTTAGTATTAAATTCTACCTAATAAACATCCTCTGTTATATTTCACTTCATATGGCTTCATTAATTAATAGCTTGTTACAACGAATAAATTATTAAATGATTTCAATATAAGATTTGTTGTTCATGGATGTCATGTTGCTGTGGTACATTTGTTTGCTTTTTTCCTCTGTGTGTGTGTGTGTTTGTGTGTGTGTGTGTGTGTGTGTGTGTGTTCAGAACTGTGAAGATCCCAGACTCAGCGGATGGGCTGGGCTTTCAGATCCGTGGCTTCGGCCCATCTGTTGTGCATGCCGTCGGCAGAGGTGAGGAAACACAGATATAAAATAGACAGAGTGAAATATAATGAGAGAGAGTGAAATATAAGCAGAAGTAATGTGACACAGGAGGATAGAGTGAGATATAATGACAGAGCATGAGCTATAAGAAGAGAGAGTGTGATATAAACAGAGAGACAGTGAGATATAAAGGGTCAGAGATTGATATATAAGGAGAGAGAATGAGATATACGGAGACAAAAAGTGAGATATAGGGAGAGAGTGAGAAATAAAGAGAGTGGGTGAGACATGGGAAGAGAGTGATATTAAAATATATAGGCCTAAACAGAAAAATATATAACATTTATAAGTATATAAAATACCTAAAGAGAAAGAATGAGGTCTAAAGAGAGAACGTGTGAGAAATGAGGAGAGTGTGTGAGATATAAAGAGAGAGAAAGTGAGATATAACGAGAGAATGTGTGAGACATGAGGAGAGAGAGTGAGATATAAAGAGAGAGGAAGTGAGATATAACGAGAGAGAGAGAGAGTGTGATCTAAAGAGAGAGAGAGCGATATTAAAATATGGGCCTAAACAGAAAAATATCTCACATTTATAAGCATATAAAAATATCTCAAGAGAAAGAGTGAGATATAAGGAGAGAGTGTGAGGTATACGGAGAGAGAGAGAGAGATATGAGGAAAGGGTGTGACACAGGAAGCTACTCCTCTCTGTGTGTGAGCAGTACAGCTGCACAACAGCTGGATGTGTAGGAAGGTAAAGGACTGGACCACAGCCAGACCAGTAAACTTATCACACACACATGGACAGAATGTTCGCTCTCACTTTCAGATGCTCTTGTATCCATATATGGAAATAAGAGTGCGTTGTTATGGGCGTGCCTAGAAGCCCGTAGATGGGAATATAGGCTTGCCTTTGAGTCAAGATATGGAAATCTTTGAAAGTCCTCTTGTAAGAAGAAATTGTTGTCCATAGATGCACAGATTTTGTTAGCCCACTAGCTAGCATGAGCTTTATTTTATTTTTAAAATGTAATCTAAATGCTTTTATTCTATATGACTATATAGATAGCTGGCTGGCTAGCATGAGCTAATCTGACAGGATTTCTGAGAGAAATTTTAATGAACAGAAGTTTTTAACACACAGCAAAATTTTTCCGGCATGTCAGCTCTATATTTCAGGCTTTAGCGCTAATGGAGTTGTACTGAATGCTATTGGAAAGTAATTATGTCGCCTTTTTTTTTTTTAATCCTGTGAGCTCAGTGACTGCTGAGAGGAAGTTTAAATCACATTCATAAATGTTTATGATCACTGCTAACCTGCTAACAAACATAAGCTAACCTGACAAGATTTCTGCAAAGATTCCAGTTATTTTGACTGCTAATGATAGCTAGATACCAAACAGGAACTAAACTGACAGGATGTCTGAGAGGATTTTTTAAAAGTAATATTCACAAATGTTTGTTAATCTCACTGGTAATTCTACCTGACAAAGCTAAAATGGGCTAGCAAATATGGGCTATCCTGATGTCTGAGATTTGACAGCTAGTCACCAAACATATGCTAAATTCACAGGATTTCTGAGAGGAATTTTAAGTCACATTCATAAATGTATGTAACATTCACTGCGAACATGCTAGCTAACATAAGCTAACTTCACAGCATTTCTAAGAAGACATTTCTTAAGAAATCTTTATAAAAGTTCAGTATTTTGACTGCTAATTCCAGCCAGCTACCAAACAATTCTAGCCGGCTAGCTAACGTGACCTTACCATACACAATTTCTAAGAGGATTTCCATTCATATTTAGAAATTCTCATGGCTGATACTAGCTACCAAAATAACAAGCTAACCTGACAGGATGTTCCTTCACAGAGTATCCTAGCTAGCCAAAATCAGCTAACCAACCAGGATTTCTAAGAAGGGTGTATTAATACATGTTCATAATATTTGCTAGCTCACAAATGAGAAACCGAACAAGGGGAAGGTCAGTACTTGGAAAAGTTTGAAAGGAATATATTTGAGTGCGTTGAGGGTTTAAAGATGTGTCCACTGGACTCTTCTGAAGTTAGCGACAGATGGGGGAAAAAAAAAACTCAGCGGGGAGGACTTAGTCTATTCCACACTGGCACTCAGCGGAATAGCTTCATTTCAGAAATCGCGACAGCATGAGACAGAGGAAATGAGAGCAAGAGATGAGAGGACCACTTGGGATGTGGAGAGGGACAGACAGAACAGAACGAAAAGATAAGATATTTTCAGATGTCTAGCCAAAACCAAGAACAGGTGATGATGAGGCTCAACGATAGACGTCCAAGCCAATCTCTGGCCGAAGTGGTGTTGTGTTTCTGCATGCAGTGGGGCATGGAAATGGAAAATTGTGTCTCATGGCAGGGTGTAACAGTCAGAGAGGAATAGCATCTCACCACACACACACACACACACGGCTGCTCTGAGCTGTTCAGTCCTCCCTGCTGGTCTCAGTAAAAGCTCGTTTATGAATGAGTTTTGTGTCTGTACTCCCGCTTGTTATCCAGCTGTAATTTTAGACTAGCCCTATGTTCACACTAGCAAGTAAAAAAGCAACCGGCGACCAGTGATATTCAACATACAGTCAGGTCCATAAGTATTTGGACAGCGACACAATTATCGCTATTTTGTCTCTGTACACCAGCACAATGGATTAGAAATGAAACAATCAAGATGTGATTCAAGTGTAGACTCTCAGCTTTAATTCAAGGGGTTTAACATAAATATCGCATTAATTCTTTAGGAATTACAGCCATTTTCCTTTGTCCTCCCTCCGTTTTCACAGGCTCAAAACTAATCGGACAGTTCACAGATGAGCAGTTTCATGGCCGGGTGTGGCCTGTTTCTTGTTCTTCGACAAATGAAGGAAATAAAAGGTCCGGTGTTGATTGCATTCGGTAGATGTTCATGCGAACTCTCAATACGCCGTCCAGAGGAGTGTCGATGCAAGTGAAGGAGGTCCTCGTTAGGCTGAAGAAAACAAAACGGAGGCAGAATGACAAAAATTGTGTCACTGGATAAATATTTATGGACTCGACTGTTTGTACTGTTTGACATGGAGCTGGGATTTCAGCAACTTAACAAGCAACATTTTAATCAGGATTTTCTCAATTCTGATACGTTCTGTTATGATAAACCGACAAATCCAAATGAGTTATCCAATCACAATTTTAGCTCCTACGTGCAATTAGGTTGTAGTTCATGCTCAAAAGAGATAAACAACAGCTAGAAACCCAAGATATCTCATATGCTAAGATTCTGCATGTTTAAGAGATTTTTCAATAAAATACATAAATATTTACTCTTCTAGTAACGTGCCCATATCGTTAAAGCTTGGCCTTGAACCATGTAACAAAATGTTTTCTACAGAACCTAAACTCTCGCACAGATCAACATTTACTACATCCTGACGCAGTTATTACCTTGCTCTTTAAAATGCCTCTTGAGCTTCATCTGCACAGGAAGTACAGAGTGTTTATGCTTGCTGGATCCTGAGCTTGGCTTGTTTATATACCATTCGTCATGCTACCTGCCATTCAGTTTACAAAACGCCTACCCAAATAGCGGCAGTTTGGAGCCTGATTCATGCTGTTTGTAGTCAGACGAGTGACTGCTCTTGTAAACATGTTAATAAAGTATAGTTGCTGGGGACCACAGTCCCATCTTTCTCTCTCATTGGTGATGATTTATTTGGTTTGTTTTGCAGGCACTGTGGCGGCTGTGGCAGGTCTACACCCGGGTCAGTGCATTATCAAGGTCAATGGCATTAATGTGAGCAAAGAGAGTCACGCCAGTGTGATCGCGCATGTCACAGCCTGCAGGAAATACCGCAGACCCACGCAGGTACGGCTACGTCCCAAATCAATCATTTGTGCACTACGGTGTCATGTTCCAGTGTTAGTAAAATTAATAACAACAACGACAATAATAATAATAGTAATCATGCATTGTTTATCCATTCATCATTCACCAATCAGCCATTCAACCATTTGTCAATTCATCCAATCAGCACATTATTAATAATCCATTTATCAACTCATCCAAGCAAGCATTTATTAATCATCCATTCACCATTCATCAGTCAGCATGAATCGGTTTATATGTTCATACATTTATTGATTCAAACATTAACTGTTCATCTAATCATTTATTTTCCATTAGATCCCACATTCAGCTCATCAATTATCACCAATTATCCATTCATCAATTATTTAGCCATCCATCATCATTCATCAACCATGCCTTATCAGTCATCTATTTAAACATTCACCACGGATCTATTTGTTCCTTCAGTATTCATCCATTCATCGTATATATCCGTTCATTAATTTGTCTCGCATCCATTCATCATTCCTCTACGATCGTAGAGTCCCCGGCAACAATCCTCTCATTAATCTATTCATTAATCACACATTCATCAGTCTATTCATCCATTCATCATCTTCAGCATCTGTATTGTACTTTTTTTTTCCACTTTGACTACAAATCATGAAAAATATGATCGAATAACATAAAGGGCACAATATACTGTATACGAATAAACTGTTTCAAAAACACAGCCCGAGCCGCCATCCCTAATGTTTTCTATTCCGAGTTCTAGAGACGATATGAGAACATCTTTTACTGACTGAGTTGCAAGCAGGCTTTACTGCGTCATCAGATCGGCAAGGCATGCTGGAGATAAACCACATACAGCGTTAAAAGTCATTAGCAGGACTTTGTATTCAGTTCACCAATGAACTGAATCACACTGCTGATAACGTTTCTTTTTTCCAAAGCAAGTCTAAGCCTAATCCAAGTACTGAGCCAAGCACCTGAGGGTTACGCTCTTTGCTTGAGGTCCAAACAGCGTATGATAGTCTGGTGATTTAAACCTATAAGCTTTAATCCATTAATTCTACAGAGAATACAAGCACAGTGTGGTATTAGATGCGATTAATTATTAAATAGTAGCGGAAAAAAAAACCTCTATTACATTTATTTATCAAACAAGACGCTGTCATACTTTAGGAATTATAACACATAACACATGCAGGAGATAGCAGATGTTCTCCACAATGCAATATATTAGAAATTTTGCTGAAAGAGCTCATGAAATCCCTCCACGCACTTCTTAGTCTTAGTGCCCAAATTATAATATATACAGTATACCCATAATGCAGTGTTCCTTTTGTATGGAGAAGGCATAGAGCACTCCGATTTCTACATAATACAATGAATATGTCTCAGGTTTATCTAACAAGTTCTTCAGTAATAAATATGAAATGAGTATCACTTAAAAAAAAATAAAGAAAGAAATAAAAATGTTTTAAAGGTTTTCATGAACAGAGCGTGGTCGCCAAATGAACCCGGACCCTAATGCCAGTCTAAACATTTGTGTTCTGGTTGTTTCTTATTTCAGCAAGACTCCATAAAGTGGGTCTATAACAACAGCGAGAGCGCCCAGGACGACCACCAGAAGGCCAGCCAGAAACCTAATGCTGAGGAGAACGGGGAGGGGTTCGAGTGTAAAGTGGAAGGTAGTTCCAAACACCACATACACACACACACACACACACACACACACACACACACACAGTCTCAGTGCCATTTCCATCATCATCATGTTCACTGCAGCTGTCTGCTTGTCTCTCGCGGTGCTGTGAATCTCTCTTCCGCAGTCACACCTGCTACTCATTAGAGGGGAAAACATTTCAATCATTCACCTCAGTGAAGACGAATTGATTCCGAAATTCGAAATCTGGACGGGAATTTGGACCGGTTTTTAACACTGATTATGTTGATATATCAAACGATTCGATTTTCCTAATACGCTTGATATTAAAGAAACGTTATGTGTCCACAATGATGTACAGCACCAGTGACTAAATTAGAGCTGGGAATGTTGTTGACGTTTGTTATATCTGAATTGTATCATATAGATATGGTTTCAGCGAACTGAATAACATTGAATAAAGGATTAGAGTCGACTCCAAACTTTTGAAGAGAAATGTACGTGCAGAAATCCATAGCGTAACTGAAGTGTGTGCTTTCGCATTAAACGTAGATGATGGAAATAATGATTTTCCATAAAAACAAGACAGATGTTCCTCCTCAGCTGTGTAAGTCATTTCAAAAGCTCTAAAGCCGGCTGATATCCCAAATTCCAGCAAATGAGTTTGCAGTTATAGGAAAACAATCAGTGACGGGGCTGACCGTTTTCTCACAATAGCACGTCATGAAGCGCTTTATTCCTCTTATACCACAGTGCTGCGGCGATGGTTACACATTATTATGTATTAAAGATTGATATGCTGTACTGTTTATCCGTTTAGTGTTACATTTAAGGTTGTCGCGTACGTTACAAGGATGTTAGCGCAAAACACATCCAGAAGACTTTCCACAGACATAAGACTTAAAGTTATAGATTTATATCTGACTTTTACAAAGCGCTGACACTGGAGACTCCTTCCAAAAAATGCTAAATTACAGAAAACGTTACTATATCAGTTATAAAGTTATACGGTGTTTTTTTTTTGTGTGTGTTAAATTACATTGCATTTTGAAATCTGTTCATTATAAACATCCACGAGCGAAGGCCGAGTGAATTATCCGCTAATATATCAATGATAACATTTTAGAATTCATATTTAGAAAGTTATTCAACACCTTCTGACCAATCACGATTGAGAATTAGTGTGGAGTAATGTTCATTAACCCATTATGTGACCCTGCTGTGTGTATGTGTGTGTGTGTGTGTGTGCTCTGCAGAGGTCATGGACAAGTTCAATACCATCGCTTTGATAGATGGGAAGAAGGATCATGTGAGTCTGACGGTGGATAATGTGCACCTCGAGTACGGCGTGGCTTACGAGTACGACAGCACAGCCGGGATCAAGTGCCACGTGCTGGAGAAGATGGTGGAACCGAAAGGCTTCTTCAGCCTCACAGCTAAGGTACAGAGATATCACTGCTTCCTTATGGTACACGGACACTGTGAATTGTTTCCTGAATGATTACTGCGAAGTCAACATGATCAAAAGAAATAAAACACCGGATAACTATCAGCTGTGTTGCCAGATTGGGTATTTCTCAAGACGTTTGGTTGGCTAACAATCTGGCAACCCTTCCTTTTCTTTGACTACTTTAATTTACCGTTTTTATTTGATCATTTATTAAATGCTAATTCAGCATTTTCAGCAGCTGATAGCTATTGCAAGCGCCAGATGTCTCCTAATAGTATTTATTATTTGTGCAAATAATCCTAAGCACTGAATCATAATTTGTAATCACTCAGTTTCACTTTTCTATATAAAATATAATAATAGATAAAAATGTTAGATAAAAGTGATCACTGAATCTTTAAGACATCCGTGTAAAGACGCGCTCAGTACGACGTGCAGTGAAATGCTTTTTACGACTACCGGTGAGATATAAAACAGAATTTACATTAAACAGAATTCACTTGCGTAGAAGTAGAAATTATATATATATATATATATATATATATATATATATATATATATATATATATATATATATAAAATATAAAATATACCGGATATAAAAGATTGATGGCAGAAAAAATATGGACAATATGAGGAATCATGTGCAAAAATGTGCAGTTGGATGTGCAGTACAATGTTGTGCAACATCGAGCTGAGGTAGTTGCAGTGAAATAACTAACATATATAATAAATGTTTATAAATACAGGGTAACATGGGTATATTAACTGAAATGTAGATGGTGTGGGTGTTGTGCAAAAAAATCCAAGGCGTAGTCCTAGGTGTTGTCCAGGTTGAGGCCCCGAATGGCATGTGGGAAGAAGCCCCTCCTCCTTCTCTGTGTTGGCCTTCAAGGAGCGAAAGTTCTTTCCTTTCCTTTCACAACAGAGAGATGAGTCCATTGTTTAGATGGCCGAGGTCCTTCGCTATCTTCCTGGCTTTGGTCGGTTTTGCGCTCAGCTGATCACACCACTCTCTAGAGAACCTGCCTATCCTGCTTGGTGCTGTTCCCAAATCAGGCTTTGATGCTTCCTATCTGGATGGTGCTGGAGTAGAAGCTCCTTAGCACCTTAGAGGGCAGTTTGAAGTCTTTTAGGTGCCAAAGGTGGAAAAACAAGCTGACGGGCCTTCTTCACCAGGGTGTTAATGTGACAGGACCGTGACAGGTCCTGCATGATGTGGTCCCCAAGGTACCTGAAACTGGAAACCGCTTTCTCCACATGAGCACAGTTATTCTTAAGTGGATGGTAGCACCTCTACTGCTTTGTGTAGAAGTCCACTATGAACTTTGTTTTGCTGATGTTTAGGAGGAGGTTGTTCTCCTGGCACCAGTTCTCCAGGCTTAACATCTCCTCCACGTAGGCCTCATTGTTATCAGAGATCAGGCCCACCACAACAGTATCGCCATAAACCTTGACAGTGATAGAGTTGGAAGTGGACACACAGTCACAAGTATACAACGAGTACAGCAGTTGGTTCAGGACACAACCCTGGGGGGTTCCAGTGCTGAAGGTAAGGAAGGGTGAGACATATTTGCTCACCCAATCTGCTTGGGGTCTGCCTGTCAGGAAGTTGGAGATAAACACCCAAAGACATGGGGTTAAGTCCCAGGTCCTCCAACTCGTGGTGATTTTGGAGGGGATTATAGTGTTAAATGCTGAGCTGTAGTCAACATAAAAATTTTTAAATAATTTCCCTTCCTGGTGTCCAGATGGTTCTGGGCTGTGTGAAGGAGGTGTGTGATGCCATCATCGGTTTTGATCTGAAATTTTTCCGAAGAAATTCAGCAAGTTTTCAGGTCCTGAGAATCAAGATCATTGGTTGGTGAATGATAATTGGCTGATATATTGTATATATCTCAAATTAAAAAAAGTCCAGGCATTAATTGTCATCTAACTTCCTTAGCATTCGCTTGATTAACATTTGGTATTTTTGTATTTCTAAGAACTACACTTAGGGGTGTAAAGGGCTATTGGACTTGTGTCTATAACAAGATCTGTAAAGATTTCTCCAAAAAAAATTCAAATTGAGCTGCATATCTCATTCACAGATCTGTGTTCAATTGTTTTGACACTTATGTCAGACAGTAACACTTCTGTTATTACCATATTTTAACAACTAACATGTGACGTTAACTCATTTAGCCTGCAGTTTTATGTCTTATGTATCATCATCCCTTCTGCTTCTAGTCAATTTCTTGGCAGTTCTCCGTTTTGGACGTGATTGTAGCTCAGAGCTCTAATGACATTTTCCTTGGCATCGTAATGTTGCAGACAGGTGTGGGAAATCATACAAGTGCATTGTTTAATAACACCACAGGGGTTTTTGGCAGATGTTTTCTTTTGGAGGACAGGAAGTGAGCTGAAGTGTCTGCCTGAATGGGGAATGTTATTGGGATTTAAACAGGGTAAAGCACAGACTTGATAGGAAAGATGACCAAAAGCCAAGAGGTATCCAAGATACATGCATTAGGCTATTTGTTTATGCACTGTGTATGGTTATAGTCTTTGTGACTTTGATTGATTGTTAGTAAGATGAGTTACAGTATGGGAAATCCTTAAAGGAAAACTTCTGTCTGATTCACTTAAATACTTGAATCCTTGGGGTCAGTTTGTTTTGCCTGTTTATGCATTTCATGGGATATTGAGAAGTGTGTGTGTGTGTCATAAGTGGTATGGAAAATGGATGGATGGTTGGATGGATGGATTGATGGACATTGGTAGCAGTTAAGGAGTTTTCCAAGTGGATAAATCTCAGGAATGCCAGAGTTCAAATCTCAGGAATGCCAGAGTTCAAATCTCAGGAATGCCAGAGTTCAAATCTCAGGCTTGCCAGAGTTCAGATCTCAGAAATGCCAAAGTTCAGATCTCAGGAAGGCCAGAGTTCAGATCTCAGGAATGCCAAATCTCAGGAATGCTAGAGTTCAAATTTCAGAAATGCTAGAATTCAAATTTCAGGACTGCCAGAGTTCAGGTCTCAGGAAGGCCAGAGTTCAAATCTCAGGCTTGCCAGAGTTCAAATCTCAGGACTGCCAGAGTTCAAATCTCAGGACTGCCAGCGTTCAAATCTCAGGACTGCCAGAGTTCAGATCTCAGAAATGCCAGAGTTCAGATCTCAGGAAGGCCAGAGTTCAAATCTCAGGAATGCCAAATCTCAGGAATGCTAGAGTTCAAATTTCAGAAATGCTAGAATTCAAATTTCAGGACTGCCAGAGTTCAGGTCTCAGGAAGGCCAGAGTTCAAATCTCAGGAAGGCCAGAGTTCAAATCTCAGGAAGGCCAGAGTTCAAATCTCAGGACTGCCACAGTTCAAATCTCAGGATTGCCAGAGTTCAAATCTCAGGACTGCCAAATCTCAGGAATGCTAGAGTTCAAATTTCAGAAATGCTAGAATTCAGATCTCAGGAAGGCCAGAGTTCAGATCTCAGGAAGGCCAGAGTTCAAATCTCAGGATTGCCAGAGTTCAAATCTGAGGAAGGCCAGAGTTCAAATCTGAGGAAGGCCAGAGTTCAAATCTCAGGACTGCCACAGTTCAAATCTCAGGACTGCCACAGTTCAAATCTCAGGATTGCCAGAGTTCAAATCTCAGGATTGCCAGAGTTCAAATCTTAGGAATGCCAGAGAGTCATATTCAGGCCCACTGAGCAACCTTAAAGAGAAAAGCCACCCAAGACATGCTTGGTGTTGACAGCAAGTATACCAAAGCTTATAGCCACCAGTTTAGCCATATGTAAACATCTATTATGTGAAATAGCTTATTCAGGACAGTACTAAATAAAAAACAACACGGGATTTTTATGATCCCTCTTATTTTGTTAACAATATTAAGATTTAGCAGATTCTCCAAGGGGTATGCAAACCTTTGGGCACAACTGTATATAGTTTTGTGACATCCTTTTGTAGATTTTTGTATATTTCAATAGATAACAGCACAGACATTTTAGCAACCACGTAAGCAAATATGTTTGAGGTACTGAACAACTTGAATGTGGGATGATTCAAATAGATGATTCAAATAGACGATTCAAAGGCAAATACCGGACACCAACCTTGAGCAATTACATTTGGGATAAACAATATACATCTGGCTTAACCAGAGTTGCTGAGTAATGTTGTTCAGTAACACGTTTGCTCCTTTGTGTTGTGTTAGTTTTTCTGCATCTTATACTTACTGTATATCTTATAATGACTTTCAGCTGTCTTATAAAACACTGAGGAAATCATGGTGTTGAGAAAATATATTATATGCAAGTCTGCAAGTCTTAAGCTCTGTTACGCTTTTTTGCCCACATCTGCCTGGGAAAAGCACATATTTCCTTGGAGAAATCTGAACGGTAATATGCAACGCTGTTGCGGATTATTTGAGTTTGACAGGCAGTGGTTGGAAAAGTTCTTTAATCAAACTATTTTCTTATATAGATAGGTAGTTTGTAAGAAAAGCCAAGGTCTCTTACAGCCCATACACAATAAACACTCACCGTCCACTTTATTAGGAACACCTATACATTCATGCAGTTATCTAATCAGCCAATTATGTAGCAGCAGCTCAGGGCTTAAAGTCATACAGATGCAGGTCAAGAGCTTCATGTTCACATCAATCATCAGAACGAAGAAAGCGTTATCTCTTTAACCACGGCATGGTTGTGGGTGCCAGATGGGCTGGTTTTGAGTATTTTATAAACTGCTGATCTGCTGGGATTTTCACACATATAAAGTCTCTGGAGTTTACACAGAATGGTGCAAAAAACTAATAAAAAAAAAACACTGAGTGAGCAAAAGATCTGCGGGTGGAAACTCCTTGTTGATAACAGAGGACAGATGTAAAAGGCCAGATCGGTTCATGCTGCCATAAACGATATAGTGACTCAATAATCACTCTTTACAACCGTGGTGAGCAGAAAAGCATCTCAGCATGTACATATATAAGGCTCGATGTTTTGAGATTACATTATCGAGGTCTGTGTTCTCTGAAGCTTTTCCTTTTCCTCTTCCCTTCCTCTGTTCCTCTTCAGATCCTGGAGGCCTTGGCTCGGAACGACGAGCAGCTGGTGCAGACGTGCAGCCGGATAAACTCCAGCACGGAGCTTGTCCCGGAGGAGCTGCAGCTCAGGTTCAGCTCAATGTGTGCGGAGAGACTTGAGCACATCAACCGCCGCATCACCAACTACAGGAAGGTACAGAACACTATCCACATACTCACTCATACAGGGATGGTCGATCATTGAGTTTAATCTCTTTATTTTCCAAGTCAAAGTCAAGCTAATTGGCAACCTATCCATGTTTTGTGTGATGAAACGTCATGGATTGTGGTGCATGTTTGTGCAAATTTGTCTGAGATTGTAGACTTTGATAATGTCATAGCCTATAAAGAATGTGCATAAGTACAGTAAATGCAAATGATGAAATACAAAAAAAAAAAAAAACAGAGATGAGTAAGGAATGAAACACTTCAGGACATGCTGTTATAGGAAATTAATCAGTGACAGGGTGGTGATGTGGCTCCGTTTGCATGTGATTCCTTTTTTTTTTTTTTTTAAATAAACGAACAGCACGTATTTTTTTATCCTTTTATAGTTGCCTTTAGTATTGTGGAACATCTACGTCCCATTATCGCTTACATTTTAGTGAACCAGCTTCTCGCTTTCTTTATCTTGAAGTTAATACATTTTTCCATGTTTGCAAAAATTGAAGTTACAGCTTTACCTCTGACTGTTACGAAGTGCTGACACTGGAGACTCCTTCCAAAACTTTACCGTATTAATAATTAGACACTTTTTAAAAAATCTATGTGGAGTATCCACCATATACATAAGTCGTACGGTAGCACTACTCGTATTGTTCTCCGCTTGATATAACGCTTTGCTTGTATTTCCTCATTTGTAAATCGCTCTGGATAAAAGCGTCTGCTAAACGAATAAACGTAAATGAACTGACGTGAAGCTGTGACCATATAAATAATCAAATGGACTGATTCCAAGAGTCGCGTCAGCTAGTGTTCACTACATCATTCTAGTGTTCACTGCACTATACTCCCTTCCTGAGCTAATCTGACCATGCTGTTCCTGAACCCCTGCAGAGGCTGATTTATTCAATGTAAAGAGAACCATCTCATTCAAAAAGCCCTGATTCTTCCCAACTGTTTGTATTTGGAATTTTCTTTTTCTTTTTTTTTGTTGTTCTCCAATCTATTCAGTGCTTATAGATATCACATAACGCCCTGTCACTTTACATCATTTCCCTCCTGCGCCATTCTGGGAGGCCGCCTGTTTGTCAAGGCCAGTCGATGAAGCGGGAAAATGAGTGATCTGCTGCCTGTAAAATTGTAGTAAAAACGTCTGTAATGTATAGTACTAATAATATACTGTAGTACTACTGAGATTATGGTCAGGCCATTTTGACCTGAGGAGAACAGCAGGAAATATGAGTGCTGTGAAGTACAAGAATGAATCATGAAAATAAAAGCATGAATCAGACACCAAATAACGTGCATTTCTGACGGTTGGTCTATAAAAATTAAAAAAAGATTCAATCATTTCATCATGGATTAATTTGCATGCTCAGGCTGGTCAAAGTGCGAGCTTTCACAGCAGTGGGAAGCAATGTGATAATGAGTATTATACAGTATTAAACAGGTATCAGGCAAGTGTTATTGCATCATAAAATATAAGAGCCAATCACATTCCTGTATGCAAATGAAGCCCCTATACAGCACAGTGCAGTTTTGTCTCCAGCTGCTTTTATAGAAAATGAACCAACATCTTCTGACTAATCAGAATTGAGAATTCAATATCAGTTATTGAACAGCTGTAATTTGCTCTAGATTTCTAAATAAGGCTGAAAGTCTAGGCATTGTTTCTATGCCTTTTTCTATCGTCGATATTAATTCATGTGAGTTTATTATTCAGTGTAGTACTTTTCTGACGTTAAGTAATCTGAGCTACGACTGGGATCGAGCTCCACTGGAAAGGGGTTACGGTTACGGTTCCACGCGACGCCGCCACGTGGGTCCCACCCCGACGTCTGCGGCGTTGCTATTCATAAAGTTCAAAGCAACGTTTCAAGTGCGTTTTGGCTTGGATTTTGTTTGCACAGAGCTCTGAATTTGCAAAATACGCAGCTCATCTGAGAGTCATTTCCTCAAAACGAGCGTATTCCAATTCCAGTGTTGGGTTGACGAGTAATCGCAGAAATAAAGGAAACTCCAGGTGTGACAGGGATGTGTCGAGCTGAAACTCTCACGTACAGCCTGTTGAGTCAAAGCGTCTTAAGCAACGCTGCTTTTATTTTCCGTATCATCTCAACGCATAACTGCGAGATGGAAAATGAATGGTGTAGGTGCAGAAAATGGCTGTGCTGATTAATCACTGGCTTGTACATGTTCCAGAAATGTGTGTGTGTTGTTTGTTTGAAGGCCTTGTTTTGGCACTGAGTTGATTATCTATTATGTTGTAGCGGGTAAATGAGTGTGTAGTCCACCAGCTGGAGTGCTGATGATGGATGAGCCTTGCATGTTATCAACAGAAATCACTACCCCACTGTTATCAGTAGTGTTCTGACGTAACATTAGCTCTAACATCACTAAATAAATGCTTTTCCATGGCTGAAAGGTTTTAAAATATTGAAAAAAACAAGTTTAAATGTTCCACAAAATGGCTGCTAGATACTAGTTTTTGATTACATGCAAAATTAGCTAGTGAAGGCTTCAATGTGCTAGTTAGCTAGTTCAGTGTATGAGAAAAGCAACCTAGCGTATGATCGTTCAGCTATCGTGTTTTTGTTGTTGGCCAATGTTTTGGCTATGAGTTGTGGTGTTCTGTATTTTCATGACACATAAAATACATCATTCATGTCTAGCTAACGTCTTTATTTTCTCTCAATATGTTTAAAGCCTTGAGGTGACAGCTAATTTATTAGCCGCGCTAAAACATTTTGTTTCAGAAGTTGTTTAAACCTTTACAGCATGATGTTGCCATATCGCAACAATTCATTTATCTCCAATTTGTTGATAGGCACTAATTCAAAACTGCTATTTTCCTTTGTAACTGGAAAAGCAGGGCTTTAACTGTGACGTAGCAAAAAAATTAATGCATGTCAGATGACCAGGAAGTGCTGTTTGCACTTCCTTTTCTGCAATCCCATGGCGTGGTAAAGGTCCTCATTGGGGGGCTCTCAAAATTTGATTAAATTTTCACTATTTATTCAAAACTACTTAAAGGAAAAAAAACTGAAACACTATCTGAGATACGTTATCATTTATTTTTTTGTCATTTAAACAAGTTTATACATTTTGAGTATTTTGTTAAACAGTGAAATGTAATTGTTGCCATACGGCAACAACGTGTGATAACGGAACTGTAGTATGTGCGTTCATGAATTGAAACAGGCCTACACAGCAAAAACGACACTAGGCTCTTCTAATTGACATTTTTTCACATTAAAAGTAAGAAAAACGGTTGTAATTTCAGACATTTTGCAAGTGCACCTTATTTTCTGAATGTTATGTTTCAAGGGAAAGAATTAAGAATTCAAGAGAAAGAATTACAAAGATACTTTTTTGCGCATTTATGAATACCTGCGTGTTCCTGAGTCGTGCGTGCTAATCTACTAGCAACAATCGTTCAGTACCCCAGGCAACTACTGTATGAATAAAAATTTTATAGCCAGGACACGCGCTCTGTTTGTCCTGAGAGTCCGGGGTAATTATTTGTCCACCCCGGACATATTCTCACTAACCCGATTTCTGCTCGCAGTTTTCACGGGTGCTGAAAAACAGAGCCTGGCCTACATTCAAGCAAGCCAAGACCAAGGTGTCACCTCTCCACAGCAGCGATTTCTGCCCAACAAACTGCCACATTAATGTGATGGAGGTGTCCTACCCCAAGACCACAACATCTCTAGGAAGTGCTTTCGGTGTGCAGTTGGACAACAGGAAGAATTCCACGCTGGACAAAGGGAATCACGGTGCAGATCAGGGTGAGGCAGGATACACTGCGGTTTGGAAATTAGGATGGCTTTATACAGTTTAGACTGAAAAAAACGAATGTGTGTGTTCTCAGGTAAGCTGAACCCCATGGTCCACGTGCAGCACTGCATCACCAGCATGGCCGCTCCGTCAGGACACAGTCTGGGCCGGACAGAGGGACACGGCCTGCGCTTCCTGCTGCGAGAGGAAGACCTGCTCACCGTCGACGCTTACCACAAACTGCTCACCAAACTGACCACGGCAATGAAGGAGATGGAGTGCTATACTGGACAGATTCATGAGTGAGTACAAGTCTTGGGTTTGCGATTTTGCTTTTCACTTGAATGTTGTTGTAGAAAAAGATCTGCCTGATCCGATTTATCTTGGTTTCATTTTGCGTTTAATCGCAAAACCCGGCAATTTTAACAGGGGTGTGTAGACTTTTTACGTCCAACGTAGGTCATTTCTGTTTGTTCATGCAGAAGCTTTACATAGAGGAAGGAAAATAAACTGTACACAATTTTCCAGCTCTTTCCATTTGGTTTTATATCATCCTTGGTACAAATCCTTTTCCTTGCTGTTAGATTGGGTTTTAAGAGCCACTTTTGTAAACAGAGTATTAAGATTATCCTAAAAATTTGTGAATGTTCTCATGCAGAAGTTACGACAGGTTACGACAGACAGAAGATCTTCCCATACATTAGTTCTATGTTAAAGCAGTAGTTCGGCCAAAAAATATCGTTTTCACACTTTTCCTATTTAACCTCAATGACGTCATGTTTCTGATGCAGTAGAGCTGCAGCGCTAATGTTGCTCACATATAAAGCTACACAAACACGTTACAAGCAAACTATTATTATTATTATTATTATTATTATTATTTAAAATAGACATATTATTTAAATGTACTTTATATAATTATACTGTGCCTCTTTACTGAGTGTCCAGAGAATTTGTTTTCCCGGTACTTTCCACCCATAGAGCCAATTTTGAATACAATTCTCATTAAATTCAATTTTACATTATTCATAAGCTTAATAACTATGTTAATTCTGGGTCGTACTTTCCAGCACGGTAACAAAGTGAGGAATAAAATCACAGATCCAGACCCCTGGATCCAACATCTTCGCTTTGCTTAGGCAATTTCTGAAAACACTGAATTCATCCTCTGTTATTTTTCCTCATATCACGAGGAAATAAGCCCCGTGGTCTCGATCGAACTTGCGTATAATGTGCAGTGCTATTGTGATGAGTTTAGCTAATATGTTCTGTAGGCAGTTCTCACGCCAGACTAATTAAATCACGCTCTCGTAGCTGTCAGCTTGTAGCAAATGTTCTGCAGTTCGGTGGCCCTAATTGTTACCGTTCTGTGCTTTAACACGGGCGTGCAGTGTATACTGTAGCACTCACTCCTCGAAAGCTCATCGATTCGTTGTTATTCATTCACGACTTGCTAGTGCAGCTTGTAGGACCTGTTCTACTCATTGGAACCTTTTCAGCGTTTAACCAGAGTGGAAATTGAAAAGGTGTGTTTTCTCAGAGAAAATGAATTCAGGTAGATGGATATTTGTGTGCTGAGAGTTCAAGGTTGATTCATTCAGGAATTTAATGCAGTAGTTTGGTTTCGTTTGGGGCTATGAGGATAATGTAGTTAAGAATGAATGGGAATCTAGCTCACACAACATCTTAGAAAATGAGTGTACTAGACTGTACCATTCCGTGTCGCCGGGGTGGTAAATGATACAAGGGTACGTATTATTCACAGAGAAAGGTAAAAGCTTGACTTTAAAAACGAATGATGGTTTATTTACGAACCTTAAATCATTTTTTATCCACATTTTCATGGAAAAGATACAGAAGATACTTGAGGGTTATCACTCCAGAAAGAAGAAAAGGAACAATTTAGTACCGTTTTCTTTCCTGAGAGTGTACGTCCATCCAGTTGTTCAGTGATGTCATCCAGATGTGCTGACACGAGCCTGACTTCCATGGTTTAGCTGAGCACTGTAATTCTACCAGGGCAGCCAGCGTGGACAGCTGGAATCACTTTATTCCTTCCAGTTCGATTTCAGGCCCCAGGCCCTGCCTTGCCTTCCAAAAACCAAAGGTGGGATTGTATTCGAAAGCTGAAAAGAAATATCGCGTAATTGCAAAAATAGTCCCGAAATGAAAAAAAAAAAAAACTTTTTACGCAACGTGACCAGTTCGTAATATAATCCTCAAATAACACATCTACAGAGTGACAGTTCACTTCCTGACCCGGCCGTGCTGTCGATTGCTTCATTGTTTTACGAGCAAATTAACGTCGCGCAGGAAATTGGACACTATAAAGTCGGCCTGCGTGTTTCTAAATAACGGCAGAGAGAAGAATAGGACAGAACTATACATGTCGTACAGGCCGAACTAATTTCCAGCAGGGTTAGTGACCGTCTAAACGAGCGTAACGAAAAGTTTCCGATTCTCCTGACCCCTCTGCGAGTCCTCATTAGGAACCCTGCTTCGTGCCGGTGAAGTCGTAGGCTTGTGTTGTTTATGTATTTGCAGTGACGTCAGTTCGAGCGTGCGTTTGTCTGAAGCTCAGTGTAATGGTGTGAGGGCCAGTGAGGGGTTAATGACTTTCCTCACAGTAATGAGTAGCTCTAGGCTGCTTACTCCATCAGCATATCTGCCTCTGCTCTAAATTAAAATGGCTATCGACCTCCGCTGGATACAGGATCCATCTCCAAATGAAGTGCTCAGAAAATCAGAGAGAATGCCGCTCAATGGGAATGATTTAGTGATTTACAGCCACAGCGATCTTTCTTCCTTCCTCTCTCGCCCTGTTTCTTAGGGACAAAAGGACATGTGTTCATGAAGTCCTTTCTCAGCCTCTTAAATAAATGTTTTTTGGAGATTTCCGTAGGGACACCATTAAAAACATGGACGTTTGAACTTTTGAACTTTTGTATCTGACCCTGGAACGGAGCGCATACGGCTGACGTACTGTGTATACGCAGTTCCCCTCGTGACCCTAATGCCTGCAAAACGTGCCCTGACAAGTGTCTAGCTGCGATCGATGGGTTTTATTTATCGGATTATTTGTTTGTTTGTTTATTTCATGCCGTGCATTGCATTTTATTTGCCTGTTGTTTTGAGCTCTTCCATCCCTCCTCTTCA
>NC_071277.1:6012500-6095000 GCF_023375685.1 Ictalurus furcatus | reverse complement strand
TTTTTTACCCGTTTATAGTTCCTTTTAATGCCGTGGGATGTTGCATTAACACAAACAAGTTCTTGTTCTCACTTATACAGTCCCCGATGAAACTAGTGTGTCCTGGTAACACAACAGTTCTGGAACCAAGATGAACCTCTACCAATGTGATGGAAAGGCCAAAGTGTGGAGAAGAAAGGATCTGATCATGATCCAAAACATACAAGCTTATCTGTGAAGCATGGTGGAGGTAGTGTCATGGCTTGGGATTGCACGGCTGCTTCTGGAACATTCTCACTAATCTTTAATGTTGATGGAACTCATGATGTTAGCAGCAGAATGAATTCAGAAGATTACAGGAACATTTACAGAGAAATGCACACGTTCAAAAGGAACTTGATCCAAAACACACTCAACAATGGACTTCATCAGGGGGAAACAGTAGAAGGTTTTAGACCGGCCAAGTCGATCAGCAGAACTTAACCCAATTGAGCAGCATTTCACCTCCTGAAGAGGAGACTGAAGGGAGAACTACCCTCCGAAACAAACATCTGAAAAAGGCTGCAGTAAAAGCCTGGAAAAGCATCACAGTAGAAGAAACCAACAGTTTGGTGATGTCAGGGAGTTGCAGGCTCGATGCAGTTATTTCAAGCAAGGGCAATGCAACCAAATATTAACTGTTATTTACTTTCATTTACTTCAAGTCTTACCTGTTCCTATACTTTTGCTCGCCTAAAAATTGTGTGGTCTGATATAAAAGGTTCTATGTTTTATGTTATTTAACACGTCTAGATGTAAATATCAGGAAATAAAAGCTCTCAAAAGATCTCTTTGATCTCAAACCCAAATATCTTCGGTGTACAGCACAAACAAACGAATCGGCCGTGCCGTTCCGATAGTTTCGGAAGGGATCGTAAAGCAGCAATAAACAGCTGTTCCCTCACCAGCCTTTCTTTTTATTTCTCCCTTGAAGTTTATAAGACCCCCCCCCCCCCCCCAAAAAATGCAGCTTGTCATGTTACTGAGAAACCAGGAAGTTGTTTTTTTCCTACTCTGAAGACTTTCCAATGTCATGGCTGTTATAGAGTACGGTAAAGCGCTGACACTGGAGGCTCCTTCAACAAATTTCAAATAATCGTATTCTTACAGAATCATATCCTTCCATGACAAGAATTCCACCCCGCTGGCACTACAGACAGAGGTGCTGTCCCAGAAAATGAATCAGCGCCTCTTGACAACGGTCATAACGTCACGGAAAAGACGGTTTGGATAAAAACGTCGGCAAATAACACGACAGGAGAACTCATTTGGAGTGAAGTCAAACAGGACATGTAAAAGATATGTTACAAAATAAATAAACAAACACTCCTCGCTGGGGTGTGAATGCGGCTGGAATTCTGCTGTTCCGTGTCAGAGAGCAGCTGGTGCAGAGAGAAGGGCCGTCCTCTGAGCCTCTTACACACCATTCTACAACATGAATACAGACATGGCAAACATGCCAGTGTGTCAATACCGTCGTGGCCAAACAGCACGGGTTGAATAAAAGCATGCCGTGTACAGTATGACCATCACATACGTGATGAATAAAAGGTGCGAACTGTGTTATGAGAACAAATAAACTTTAAACTATTCCCCATTCTGTGCTCTCTGTCTTTTCCCCCATTTCTGTCTGAGATCAGATCTCACACAATAGTGCTGGAGGGGTGGAAGGGTGTGTTTTTAAAGTGGTAATCTACTCGTCTAACCGATAGCACAGATGAGCAGAGAGGAGAGGTCAAGAGGTTAAATATGTTCACCTACTGGTTGGAATGTGAACTACAATAACGTCTTTCTAAATAGTTCTTCTATTAACAATCATCAGTATCGAATATCGCTGATGAAAAATAAATCGTTATTTTTTTTAAACGCTCCCATTCTAATGTTAAACACTTAGCACTCTGTAAAAAATGTGGCTTAGTGGTTAGCACGTTCGCCTCAGACCTTCGGGGTCGGGGGTTTGATTCCCACCGTGGCCCTGTGTGTGCGGAGTTTGCATGTACTCCTCCGGGTACGCCGGGTTCCTCCCCCAGTCCAAAGACATGCATGGTAGCCAGATTGGCATGTCTAAAGTGTCCGTAGTGTATGAATGTGTGCGCATGGAAGTGTGTGCTCCGCTGGTGCACCCTGGGCAATGTTCAGTATCATACTGCTGAGTGGCTAATCCTTCCACCACGATGGTTCCACTATGAAGTGGTGACACGACATGAAAAGAAGAAGATCCAAGCCCTGTACATACATGCTCAGGCTGTATCCCAAAAACCTTTGTTGTGATTTCATCTGTAACGAGATAAACGATGCATCATTTTCAATTAATATAATATTACTTATATTAGAAAGTATGGATTAAATGACACACATTTATTCAGGCACAGTACAAAACCGCTCGTTAAGGAGACTTCCCTACTCCCTCGGAGTGTGGCTCAGATGTAGTATCAGCTCGGCTTGCTTGGAACCTCGACCGAGGTGGTACTAAAGAAAGATCCCAGGTACCAGATTGAGTTGAGTCGACCGGTACCGTAGTGTGTGGTGGAAAAGCGCCAAATGTGGTACTGTTGGATCCTACAGAATACAGTTGTAATGATTTACGATCTCCGGTCTCATGGAAGAGCATAGGTTCTACTTTGCGTCAGGTTCTTTTTGAAGTCTCAGGGACTTTTTCCTCGCCAGGGTTGCCTCGGGCTTGTTCATTAGGGATCCAGATCTATATCTTGATTTCTGTAAAGTTGCTTTGTAACTATATCTATTGTTAAAAGTGCAATATAAAATAGCGATATAAAACAATAACCAGGAAATAGATCTCCTTCACGTTATGGTTAATAAGCGCAGACGGATTCAGGGCCTAAGATGAGGATGACGTGAGACAGATCGGTCGAGCGGTGTATGGGGAGTGTGTTCCAGACTGTAGGACGCTCTGAGACCTGACTTGCTCCCTCGATGCCCGAAAAGACGCTGGTACAAAATCTGCCTGGCTGTTCCCATGGCAACGGCCAGGTGAAGCGCCAGCCTGGGAAACACACAAGTAGAGCATGTGCCTCTCCACTAACACACACACACACACGCACACAATGAGACAGACACAGACACACACACACACACATCCCCTGCTCAAAACAGCTGTCAATCACTCAGATCTCACACTATGCAAAATCTGAACAGAGCAGTGTGTAGCCCCCTGTAGGCATGACACGAGTGTGTGCACACACAAGACAAGCAGTGTAACCACCACAGCAGTACTCTACCCTGATAAGTGTACAATCACTGCCTGTGTGTGTGTGTGTGTGTGTGTGTGTGCGCACACCCAGGGAGGGATGGTGAGGAAAAAAAGAACAGGCTGCTTCGGGAAGGAAACAGAGAGGCCTCACAGAGGCTACAGCCATGTAAAGTACATAATTCCTACTGCATCACATACAGAGAGAGAGAGAGGGAGAGAGAGAGAAAGGGAGAGAGAGAGAGAGAGAGAGAGAGAGAGAGAAAGAAAGTGTGTGAGAGAGAGAGAGAAAGAGAGAGAGAACAAGAGTGAGAAAGAGAGTGAGAAAGAGAAAGAGAAAGAGAGAGAGAGTGAGAGAGAAAGAGAGAGTGTGAGAGGGAGAGAGAGAGAAAGAGAGAGAGAACGAGAGTGAGAAAGAGAGTGAGAAGGAGAAAGAGAAAGAGAGAGAGAGTGAGAGAGAGAGAAAGAGAGAGTGTGAGAGGGAGAGAGAGAGAAAGAAAGTGTGAGAGAGAGAGAAAGAAAGAGAGAACGAGAGTGAGAAAGAGAGTGAGAAAGAGAGAGAGAAAGAGAGAGTGTGAGAGGGAGAGAGTGAGAGAGAGAGAGAAAGAGAGCGTGAGAGAGAGAGAAAGAGAGAGTGTGAGAGAGAGAGAAAAAGAGAGAGAGTGAGAGAGAGAGAAAGAGAGAGAGAGAGAGAGAGAAACAGTGATGTGAGTCTATGGTCCAGAAGTTGGGAATCTCGAGGGATCTCAGGATTTGATTCAATTTTGATTCTTCGTGCATCTTGATATCTGATTTCTGTGGCCTAGCAGTCTGACTGAAATCACCAGCCGTAATGCATTTCCATTAGCGCTGCCTGAACAGATTTTTTTATTCATACACTATCAAAATGTTCGTAACATTCACCTATTCAAAGGAGAAACTTCACACTTAAAATGTTTTACTATCTGCCGTAAATCTACTGTAACTTTTTGGCTAGATGACCCTTGTGTTCCTTGATGTGCATTCTTCAGAGGTGGAGATCGAATCCAAAAACCTGTAAGCATTCTTCCGTTGTCCCTCTAAGAAAACCCTTGAAGGTTTATTTTATTTCTCTGTATTTTGAAATGAAGCAGGGACAGTGTCCCTACGTTCACCGCGATTTGGTCAGCACCGTGTCAGGTGGTCTGCCAGGTGGTCTCCTCTCTCAGAAAATATGTTCCCGCAGATATTACAAACGTCATCGCGCGCCAAAAAGTGTAGGCAGGAAAACATCTAACCACAGTGACATGCAGCCAGTCAGGAAGGTGTGAGAGAGAGAGAGAGCGAGAGAGAGAGAGAGAGAGAGAAAGAGAGACTGAGAGAGAAAGAGTGAAAGAGAGAGAGAGAGAGTGAGAGAGAGAAAGAGCGAGAGAGAGAGAAAGAGAGAGAGTGAGAGAGAAAGAGTGAGAGAGAGTGAGAGAGAGAGACAGTGAGAAAGCGAGAGAGAGAGAAAGAGAGAGAGTCATTACAGTCAATAAAGAAAAGTTAGGAGTGATAGAGATTCAAGTTTTTTCTTGTGAAAACAGGTAAAGCATTGATTCATCCTTAGCGAATGATGATCATCTGTTTCATTCTCGTTGTAGAATTTGTATCTTTCGTTTCCCAGCTGCAAACGAGCGTGCTGTCAGATTACAACGGTTCATCCAGAACTTCTCGTTAGCTCGTTAGATCATATCAGATGACCAGTTTGTTCAGTTGCTGATGTGCTGTTTATGATCCTGCACAATGAGCAGCTGCATATCGGCCTTGTGGTTGACGGCCGGTAAAAGACATAAGCTCTTGTTGAAAGTAAGCGCTTTTGCTCTTTCGCAGTCGCGTTAATACGGCACGTACGATAAAGTTACTATTCTCATAACACTACTGGAATACCAGGGGCAGCAGATTATTTATATCCCCAGACTCGTGAATAACTGGACCATGCCCCAAATTGCATACCACTGTAAGCACCACTAAAGCATGCCAATACACCACTGGTGTGTGTACCGTACAGGCAATCTGTGTGTAGTACACAGCCTGGAATTCTTCTTGTTGTTGTGTAATGCTTGGCTCTCGCAGCTGTGAGATTAATCTGATGAAACCTACATCATGGAATGTTCTCTGTGAAGTAAATGGTAAATGGCACACTTATATAGCGCTTTAATCCAAAACGCTTTACACTGTGTCTCATTCACCCATTCACACACACACACACAAATGGTAGCAGAGCTGCCATGCAAGGTGCTAACTTGCCATCGGGAGCAACTTGGGGTTCGGCGTCTTCCCCAAGGACACTTCGGCATGTAGAGTCATGTGGGCCGGGAATCGAACCGACAACCCTACGATTAGTGGACAACCCGCTCTACCACCTGATCCACAGCCTCCCCCCTAGTAGATCACAATAGTGTTTTTCTACCAGAGATGGTGAAACTCCCAAATCTTACACGCTTTCATTTCCAATAAGTGATTGTCTGAGTGTTTCTGTTCTAGTGGACATGTAACTATGTGTAGTCTACATTGCCACTAACTACCTTATACCCCATGTTGTGAGCGTATATATATATATATATATATATATAATCCAGATGATAAAAAAAATCACATAGGGAAAATAAAAATGCAAATGAATCCTAAACATTACGCTAAATCTTTATGAGAAAAGCGATCTCCTTTTATGCGATACCGACACTGTCCGAGGCAATATATATTTGTAGAATACTTAACAAACAGTATTCAAATGCAGTTCCTAAAACGCCTGGACGACCTAGCAGTTTATTCTCCGTCAGAGTTGTTTCTATAAAGACATTTATGAATAAACTGAATGATTTATGCATTGATGCCGAATCACCGAGCGTCTAAGAGTTTCCATCATTATCCAGGAGATCATAAATAAAGGGTTTGGATAGTTAAAGCTTCTTAACATCCTAAAGGGACGAACCCTTTCTTGAAGCCTGTCCCACACTGCAGACGTGTAGTATTTCTGACATTTGGATACTTCACCACATTGTACTAAAGCATGAAAACCTATTCGAAAAGGAAAAAAAAATCAAGCAGGACAAGCACTTTGAATATGGAGTCTTTTAACTGCACAGCCACAAACATTCATCATCATTTGGGCTTGTCAGCAAAAGTGTCACGTTCTATAGTGCTCATGGCTCACATGTGACTTTTTTATTCATAATAGATGACGGGGGCTGGATGTGGATGTGCATCTCCGCTCTGCATTATTTATTGATAGATTTCTGTTTGAGTCTGCTTCCATAAGCAGAGAAAGAGCTAGAGAGAGAGAGAGAATGAGAGCACTGTGGCCCTACACAGACGAACCACACAACCAGAGGTCCGTGTTGCCCTGGGGGCAGAGAACAGCGCCGCCCCCGCGCTCCACCTCAGCATAGAGTTTCAAAGACATATTCGGCTCAGGAAAATCCTCCTCGCGGTCTCCAGAGTCTCGTTGTGGTTCTGCAGGGACGGCTGTTGCTATTCCAAAACCATGCGCGCTATTAGATCACGATTCGGAAGTGATTTCCAGTGCCGGCCAAAAAAACCAGGGGGGGAGGGAGTGGGGGGGGGGTTAGGTCAGCTACTTTTAGCGTCGTGGGCTCGGGTTTATATGGCCATGTTTGCAAACACAGTTGTTGGACTATGTTTGCATGTGGTATTTTTAGCATTCTTTTAATGAGTGCTCTGAAAGTAGCAGGTGGCAAAATAGAAGCCGCAGTCCGCTCCTGATATGAACATGGCCTTCAGGCTGTTACGACATGGTTCGGGGTGAGGAGAATGACACAGCCATATACAGCACGCAGCGCTAATTTGGTGCATTTATAGAAACCGTGCTGAACGTTCCCACGCTGGTCAGCAGAGTTAAAATAGGATGAACCGATCCTTGCAGTGTTGGGATGGAAACGGTTCCGAGCGTGTCATCCAAACGGTTGTGGGGTTAGAGAGAAAAACAAATGTAACACGCCAGCAAAACAGAGTTCATCGCATCCTGAAAAACGGTCATTCTAATGCATTGTTAATTATGAAGGTGGAACGGTGGGTGTGGTGCGTTCTGGAGCGACGAAGCGCCGTCGTGTTGCGTTCCGTGCTTGCGTTTGAGCACCATGTGCATGCACACGCTGTGTAAATATTTTTGGACCATGCGTCAAATGAAAAAATCTTGCGTATGTGATTAAGAGCGAGTATTGTATGACCTTGACCTTGGGGACTAAAGGAATCTTCAAGGGTGCTTATGGAGGGTTAGAAGACAGCTATTAAAAAAAAAAAAAAAAGAAATTCATTTTCAATGATTTTATTTAAATCAGCAGTGAGCAAAAAAGGGGTGACTGAGGTGGCTTTTTAGGATTTTCGAGCACCGCTTTATACTCTCCATATATACCAATTCAAACTCGTTTTACAAATCCTACAGCCAGCATTCTTACAAAGAATAAGAATGATAACTTTTTTATTCTGATATATGAAGTGAACTGCTGTATATGGTATAAACCTGTTTAGCACGGCAGTATAATTATAGCAACAGTAGAACAACAGTATAATTATTTTGACCTCATTACCTCATCGTTTTACTCAAAGTCCCAACCACATTCAAACAATTGTTCTGCTCTTGTGTTCAAGTGCATTACTACAACTACCAAAACATTCACACATGGGCCATGACCCATGACTTTTTCCATGCTGGAGGCTGTCCAGCAGCTGCCACATCTGTTCCTCGGTTCGGAGAACACTTCACTTCACGAGCGGGTGTAACACACCTCACCTCGTTGAATTACGCGGCAGCACAAGAAACCGACTAGGCATGCTGTGCTGACTGAGGTCTCTCTCATTAACATTAAAAAAAAAAAGAAAGAAAACTAGGCTAATCAGAGAATAATGCAAAGGCACCCTGCAGCTGGAACAATTTTACTACCAGACTCAAGGCTATAAAATTTCATACTGTTGGCATATTTCAAAAGATTTACTGGCGGTGTGTTTTCTCCGAAAGCGGCATGTGTTTTTAATGATACATAACTACTGATAATTGTCTTTTTCTCCTGTTTATTGTGAACCGTTTCCCTGTAGCGGTGCTCTCTCTCATAAATATGGTGAACCCTCAAACTCTCAAACTGCCTTGAAAAAAAACAAACATAATAAAGCCGAGTCGTTTTTCTCATCACGGTCGCGTATTTTGTATTATTTTCAGGTCCAAGGGTCACTGACTGGGCCTTTCGTCGACCACACCTCAGTTTCCAAACTGTTGGCTCAGTCAAGTAATAAAAGCAAGGCATAAGCAGGGCAGAGTTAAGTGAAATGGAAAATGGCAAGAACACTAAGAAATTAGGTACACTGAAATCCTGTTTGTTTTCATAAGGGTATCTGGGGATTTTTCACGCTGTTCTTTCTCAGCATACCTGCACTTGTACTTGTCTCCACTTGTGTATTATAAACACTCAAAGAAATTGACTTACTGTTTGTGCTTAAAGGAACATTTCGCGGGGGGGGGGGGGGGGTGATTAATTTAAAAAAAATCAAATGTACACAAATTCCCAATCGATGAGCTGAGACATGTTTGGTGTCTGATCTTTGCTTCTTCAGTTTGGACTGAAACTATGAAGCTAAGTTTGAAGCTAATGCAGCCAACAATGTAATGAAAGTCTGACTCACCCACAAAACGTTTCTGTAAATATCTGTCTTAAATCACGTCCAGTCTTTTTCACACAGACTTACTGATGTGGTTTAGGACATGGTGTGACTTACTATAACGTGTATAAAAAAATAAAAAAACAACAACAAAAAAAACAACTTTACCTTGTAGCTCAGAGAAGATTAGCAAATAATTTCAGTGAAGTGCTTGAAAAAAAAAATACTAGAACAGAGACCGTCAACATACAGTTCACTCCAAAAGTATAGGAACAGCAAGGCAAATTCGATTCCAGCTTTCATTTCCTCGTATTTACATCTAGACGTGTTAAACAACTTACAACATGGCACCCTTTTTATTTGAACCCACCCATTTTTTTCAAGTGATCAACAATATTGGAATGTCTACTCTTGGTTTTAGCCTTCAGTTTCACCTGCGAAGACTGCATTTGTTGTTAAAAAGGATAAGCAAACATGAAGACCAGAGAGCTGCCTATGGGAGAAAAGCTGAAGCTTTTGAAGCTGAGAAAAGAGGGAAAATCTATCAGAACCAATGCATAAGCATTAGGCATAGCCAATACAACAATTTGGACTGTACTGAAAAATGAACAAATTACTGGTGTACTAACAACCAGACATGGAACGGGTCGGCCGAGGAAGACAACAGCAGTTGATGACATTGTGAAACATTGTGAGAGCTGTGACGAGTATAGAGTATAGTGTCCATACCACAAAATGCAAATCACTCATGAGCAATAAGAATCAGAAATCCAGACTGGAATTCGCAAAGAAATACAGAGATGACCCACAAAAGTTCTGGAACCAAGATGAACCTCTACCAAAGTGATGGAAAGACCAAAGTGAGGAGAAAGAAAGGATCTGCTCATGATCCAAAACATGGTGGAGGAGAGGCTTGGGCTTGCATTGCTGCTTCTGGAACAGGCTCACTATATATGCAACAAAATACTACATGTTATTTACATTCATTTACTTCAAGACTTCAAAATCGGATGGTCTGATACAGATAACACATCTAGATCTAAATACCAGGAAATAAAAGCTGAAAATCATAAACTCTGGTCTCATATCCCATCTTTTGATCTCAAACCCAAATGTATTTGGCGTATAGCACAAACAACTGAATTGGCCTTGCCGTTCCCATCGTTTTGGAGGGGACTGTATGAAGCGACTCTTGTTTTCTGAACACAAAAGTGCAACACAAATGTCTTGGCCGACTAACTTCTTTTTTTTTTTTTTTTTTTTGCCGTGATTACTTGTGGGTGACCTTGTTATTAGATACAGCACCGCTGTCTTTGTTAGTAACTACATTACAGCATGTTCCAAGCTAATTGCAACATTCAATAATCTGATGACAGACACAAGTCTTAAACTAATGAGACATGGGCTAAACATTTCCTCGTAATGAAACACAGCGGCTCTGGAAACCCTGATATGAGAGTTGGTTAAGAAGATATCACTTCATTCACCCCTTTTTCACTGTCCAGGAGCACGCAGAGGAGAAAATTGCTTCTGCCAGGTAGCGGTGGGCTCAGACCCCGTTGCAAGAGCCTCTTATTAAAGTGTCAGCTCTGATGAATGGCTCCAAATGAGCATTCTTCATACTGGGACTTTCTCTGAGCGATGAGGAGGCATGGCTTTATGCTCCATGGTTGCTGCTATCTGCTGGTCACCTGCAGTGCCTGCTGTGGCCAAGGTGAAGAGGGTAGCATGCTCAGGGGAATTTGTACAGCTCTCCTTCATTAGGGGCACCAACACAGGAGGGGCATGAGGAAATTGGCTCAAGGTCACATTCGCTGCTTCCTGACCATCTTCTGCGGTCGCTTTGATTTAAAGCGTTCGGCCGAATCCGGATGTGATTACGCTCATCTGAAATGCTACTTCCTAAAATTCTGATCTCCTGTTTGGTCTGATCTCAAAGTACATGCTAAGCTCTAGCAGAAATGAGAGCATCTGATCATCAGCATCCGTATATGAAGCGCACTCTCGTGTCTGCTAATTGCTACTGTCGAGTTATAAATAGCACGAAAGCGCAGCCAGGTTTCTTTGTTCCTCTTTGTTCTTATTCGACGTGCTGCTGCTATTTCTGTGAGTGACGCTCACCGAAATAGCCGGCGCTCAGTCCGAGTAGATCCCTGTCTGTGGGACTATAAATAGCTCCTGTAAGATATTTTCTCATATGTGCATGGTGCATGCAAAGGAGCGGTGGGTGTATTAATATCCACAGCCGGCTCTGTCATGGCCAGGATGAGATCATGAGATCAAACTGTAATCTGTGGGCTTTTTCTGGTGCACATGTTGGTGGTGGACATTAAATGGCATCATCACACAAATCACATGTGTATGTCTTTATACAGGAGGCAGCCGTTGATTGTAGAAACATATACAGCTATATGTGCTGATATGTGCGTTATATATATAATAGCACCAGTGGTTGACGATATCTTATTCATTTGAGCACATTATACCACAGCGGTGGTGAATTCTTGAATCAAATTCTTCAGAAGCTTGAACTTGACCATAAGAAGGTGGCCTGGTCTGATGAATCATGTATTCTTTTCTATCATGTGGATGGTGTGTGTGTGTGTGTGTGTGTGTGTGTGTGTGTGTGTGTGTGTGTGTGCGCGTGTGTGCGTCGCTTACCAATGGGAAGTCAAGCCAGCAGAAACAGAACAGTGTGATGCTCTGGGCGATGTTCTGCTGGGACACCTTGGATCCTGGTAGTCATGTGGATGTTACTTTGACATGTACCACCTATCTAAACATTGTTGCAGGACACCCCTTCATGGCAATGGTATTTCCTAACGGCAGTGGCGTCTTTCAGCAGGATCACGCGCCCTGCAACACTGCAAAAATTGTTCAGGAACAGTTTGAGGAACATGACAAAGAGTTCAAGGTGTTTACTCAGCATCCACATTCACCAGATCTCAATCCGGTCGAGCTTCTGTAGGATCTGCTGGACAAATAAGTCTGATACATGGAAGTCCTACCTCGCGACTTACACGACTTAAAGGATCTGCTACTAACGTCTTGGCGCTAGATACCACAGCACACCTTGAGAGGTCTTGTGGCGTCCATACCTCGACGGGTCAGAGCTGTTTTGACGGCACAATCTGGTTTTAATGTTATGGCTGATCGGCGTATACGCTTTTTTGGCTTTGTTGCAAATATTATTTTGGTTGTAAACTTTTTTCGCAAGGACACCTTTCGCTGTAGAGAAAACGTTCTAAGGGCTCCCTTATACATAGAGTGCTGATCAAATATCAGACACATACTGTACTGTACCTATCATACTTCTTCAGCTCTTAATTCCTGAACTTTCCACCTACAGAGCCTAATTCTATGTAAAAAGATAAACATTTTCAGTTTTATTAATACTGCACTTACAATTCAACTTTGCATTATTTATTTATTGTTGTTTTAAAGTCACTGAGCTTTACTATTAAATCTATTCGATTCATGTGACCAGTCAATTAAACATATAGCTACAATAACATCATAATAACTATACACAGCTTAGACCCCTGGGGGATCTCGGGGTTTCGCTGACTGAATGTTTAACACAAAAAGGAGAGATTATAGAAGGCTCCTCTATGATAAATTAGATCTCTTGAGTAGCTGATTGGGAGGTTAATGACCCATTATGCCATTATCTTTCTTCCTTCTTTATTTATTTATTTATTTATTTATTTATTTATCTGTCTGATTTCATTTCCTGATCATGTTCAGACATTTGTAAATGCAGAAATGTAAAATATCCTGAACTCATAGTGGCTTTATTGATGTTTGGCCTCTGCATCGTGCCTGACCCAAACGGTTTATACCCCTATATAACACTCTTTAATATCCGTCCTACATCCTCTAACACAGCTGAAGACAAGCACTGCTTGATAAACACAAACTGCTTGAAGAGGGGGAAAAAAACAAAACACAGTCATAACAACACCGTCTGCTTCATCTTGTTTGTGATACGCTTGCCAAGTCCGACTCCTCTCACATGTTCTACAAAAGTCCGGGCGTCTCCTGTCTACCTCGCTGGAGTCGTTTCTCCCCAGAGGCCCAAAAAGGAGGTGTGACAACAAAACCACTGGCTGCTGTTTAAAGCTACCGCAGGCTCTAATATTAGCGACTGGTCATGCATGGCTCCGGCTCGGCTCCGGTGTCCGTCCCCGCCTGACTGTGGCCATTAATCAAGCTTTATCTAGTGCAGGACTGACCACACATACACGCACACACACACAGAATCTGGGCAGAGGAATCGAGCAATGACATGACAGAGCAGCTTCCAAAACAAGCTGGCACAAAACCCATGTACAGTGAGAGGGCAGTGTTTAGCATAGAGTTATTCTGGGAGTAAATCATGAACCTAAAACATCTACATATAGACTTTCGCTGTATACATTACTGAGTAACATTAACCGTTTATGTTGTAAGGAACAGCTTGCGTAGTTTCAACAATGAAATGTAGTCGATCAAACTGCACGTCATCACGCACTTGCCTTAAACAACATACAGGAATACATTTTCCTCCTGGTGTCACTTACAAGCACCAGACTTGGTGAAGAACTGTTAAGTATAGTTTTATGAAAACTAGTGGTATGTTTATGTACAAATACTATGACGATGTTCTGAGGTGAGTGTGTGTGTGTGTGTGTGTGTGTGTGTGATGATTTAGGATGCACCACTGAGCAAAAAAAAAGTGGAGACCTGGCATGTCATGTCTTGGCAATTACACTTGGGGTAAGTTTTGAAATTGTGCCACAGTAAATACTCTGGAAAGACTTTTACAACAAATCTGTACCAGGCTTGGACTAACTGGATCTACTCAACAAGGCACTTCAATGCAACAAACCCTCACTGAAGATACAATACACTCATGCAATGTCAGTGAGTATTACCAACCATTTGTCTAACTTAGTCCGAATCTTATTTGTTTTTGTTGTTTTTTTTTTTTTTTTTAATTATTATTATTTATTGCAAATTGTATAAAATGTTCTAACCTGGCAACCCCCGGCCTCTATCATACCAGGAGTCTCAGCAATGGACGTCTCACGCTGCCCCCTTCAGGTCCACACTGGTCCTTTCGTCTGGGAAACGAGCCTCTTTATCTACCAGGGCGCATGGCACTGAGGGAAGGCAATCTACACACAACATCACACACTGATCAGATCTTATCATGGCTCTGTCCTTGCTCCTGTGTGTGCACGCTCAGATCGGATTTTGTAACTAATGCCAAAAGAACAAAAGCAGACCGAATAACTACAGAGTACGAACAAAAAAAACACCTCATATACTGCATGTACGAAGATTCAAGAAAGTGTCAAGAAGTGTCAAAAGTAGGGACGTTCTTCAAATGCGTTTTAAAAATAAAGTGTACGTCTGTAAGGGAGGCCTTTGGGGGGGGGGGGGGGTTCAGCGAAGACGTCACTGCTCAGGGTTAAAGATAAGAAATTATCATGTTTGTGAGTTAGCATGAATGTGTATGTAACCATTAAGGAAACGAGGAGTTTAACACACACACACACACACACACACACACAGCAGAGGGGGGGAATGCCTGCAGTGGAGACGCTATCAGCTGCCAGTCTGCGGCCCTTTCACCTAATCCTATCACAAGACCAAATATGCAGACAAATACTCTATAATACAGATAACACTTGCAGTCTGCAGCGCTGAAAGCTGCTCAGTGTGGTGGCTATGAAGCAAAACAGCAGAACACAGATTAAAAAAAACAAAAAACAGTCAAGTCGAGGAGTTGGAGTGATTTATTTCAGATGATTTGGCTCCTAAATTCCATTGCAAAAAGAATTTAAAAACCCAAACATAACTCAAGATAAACAAAGAGGTACGGAAAGAGCACAGTAACATCATCTATGATATTGGTGAGGGGTTTTTTTTTGTTTGTTTCTCAAACATTTGTCAGTTTTTAAGTGTAGCAGGAAAAACAGGAAGTCTTTACATTTTATGTCATTTGGCATACGGTCTTATCCAGAGCGACTTACATTTATCTCATTTACACGTCTGAACAGTTAAGGGCCTTACTCAAGGGCCCAGGGGTGGCAGCTTGAACTCATGACATTCTGATCAGTAGCCCAGTGTCTTAACCACTGAGCTACTACTGGCCACAGGGCTTTAACTGCACGGGTCAGGGGAAAGAACGTGGCGTTATGCTCTCTCTAAAACATGTTCATTAGAGCTGTTCATTGCCGAATTTTCTGCATTATAGTGTATCATCATTTCTTTCTCTTAGAGTGAAGCATCACTGCGATCAACACAACGTTCTGCTGAGTGATCACTTTTATTTTATGATGAAACACTCCTATACTGAGCTCTTCCAGGATGACTCCGCCCCCATCCACCATGCACGCAGACACGCTGAACTGATGAATTGATGAGGATGAAAATGATGTAGATGATATGCTATGGCCTTCACAGTCACCAGATCTCGACGTAATTAAACATCTATAGGAGATTCTGGTGTGATGTATTAGAAAATGCTCTCCACCATCATCATCATCATCATCATCATAACAGGAGCTGAGGAAAGATCTTTAGGAAGGACGGTGTTCATCTCTCCGGTACAGTCCCAGAGATTTGCAGAATCGATCCCAAGGGGCATTGAAGCTGTTTGGTATCTTGTGGTGGTCCAACAGTTCACTAAGACACATATACTTTAGATTTGAAGATATATAGTCTTCACGTCTCTCTGTCTTTCTCCCTCAACTTCTCTCTCTCTGTCTCTCTCCCTCTCTCCCTAAACATCTCTGTCTCTCTCCCTCTCTCCCACAACGTCTCTCTCTGTCTCTCTCACTCTCTCCCTAAACATCTCTGTCTCTCTCACTCTCTCCCTAAACATCTCTGTCTCTCTCACTCTCCCCTCAACGTCTCTCTCTGTCTCTCTCACTCTCTCCCACAACGTCTCTCTCTGTCTCTCTCCCTCTCTCCCTAAACATCTCTGTCTCTCTCACTCTCCCCTCAACGTCTCTCTCTGTCTCTCTCACTCTCCCCTCAATGTCTCTCTCCCTCTCTCCCTAAACATCTCTGTCTCTCTCACTCTCTCCCACAACGTCTCTCTCTGTCTCTCTCCCTCTCTCCCTAAACATCTCTGTCTCTCTCACTCTCCCCTCAACGTCTCTCTCTGTCTCTTTCACTCTCCCCTCAATGTCTCTCTCGCTCTCTCCCTAAATATCTCTGTCTCTCTCACTCTCTCCCTCAACGTCTCTCTCTCTCTCTCATTCTCACCTTCCATGTTTCTCGCTTTCTGTATCACTCTCTCCCTCAATGTCTCTCTCTTTCTGTCTCACTCTCCTCCTCCACGTCTCTCTCTGTCTCTCTCATGCACTCCCTCAACATCTCTCTCTGTCTCGCTCACTCTCTCCTTCAACGTCTCTCTCTTTCTGTCTCACTCTCTCCTCCATGGCTCTCTCTGTTTCTCTCACTCTCCCCTCCATGTCTCTCTCTCTCCCTCCCCTTCCATGTCTCTCTCTGTCGCTCTCTCTCCCCTTCCATGTCTCTCTCTGTCTCTCTCTCTCTCCCCATCCATGTCTCTCTCTGTCTCTCTCTCTCTCCCATCCATGTCCTCTCTCCAATCCACCTCTCTCTCTGTCTCTCTCTCTCCCCTTCCATGTCTCCCTCTGTCTCTCTCACTCTTTCACTCCACATCTCTCTGTCTCTCTCAGTCCATGTCTTTCCTTGTGTCTGTGTGTGTGTCTCTCTCTCTCTCTCTCTCTCTCCCCAACCACTTCCCTCTTTATGTCTCTCTCTCTCTCTCTCTCATGCTTTATTGGCGTGAAATATAATTGTACATTTCGATTGCCAATGCATGTACAAAGGAATGGTAGTGTAAAAACAGTTGAAAAAATACAGAAAATAAAATAGAGTAAAATAAAATACTACTGGGGGGTATCTCTCTCTCTCTCTCTCTCTCTCTCTCTCTCTCTCTCTCCCCCTCCACCTCTCTCTCCCTCTCTCTTTGGGGGTCAGGGGCCCAGAACAGTGATGAACTCTGCACTCTGGCCCTGTTTTCTCAAAGAGCTTGCCCAGTGGAATGCGCCGCCTAAACACGCCTCCATTTTCCAAGAAATGGAGGGAAACATGAGTAACGAAACTCAAAGCAACCACGTAATTAAAACAAACTAAAGACAGTATATGACAGTGTTACACAATATAACACATATACAGAATGTATAACATATACAGAATACAGACAGCGTACGCTTTAAAAAGTCCCAGTGTACACTCGCTCAGTACACTAATAACAGTTAACTGATCGACATTAGCACAATCCTTTGAAAGTAATTTAAACAGTGGGCTGCACAATCAATCACGTTATTATCATGATCATTTTTACATTCCTAAACCAATTATTATATTATATTTATAATAATTATATAATATTAAGGTCCAGTAAAACTATATTCAAGAAATCGGTATTAAGCAAAAAATAATCATAAGTTTATCATTAGCATGCTGCTGAAATGAAATGTAGGCCTACTATGCAAATTTCTTGTTGTGGTCACAGATTCATAACCTACATACCAGATATTTACACTTGGCCATTATTTAACCACACTGTGGTCATTCAAGCTAGCCATGAACATGGCTTTTTATTGCTTACCATCTAAATAATGAACATTCAGTGACGTATATAATAATACACTCCTCGTTTCACTAATAGCGTCCCTTCTGAGTTCTGTAATTGTAATTGTCTCAGGCAGCTGTCGCTGTTTGTTTATGCGACGTACGTGTGAAACTAACGTGTGCTGTTAATCGATAACCAAAGTACAGCGGGGCTCTCCACCCAGACCCAGACATCCAGAGCCAAAGTCTAGCCACTATACCCATGTGAGGATCGTAATACACAAGCACGCATACACAAAGACACTCACACACACAGACACAGGGAGAGCGGGGAGAGTGAATCACATTGCTTTGACACGGTTCTGCTCTGCTCTGACAGCAAAAGAACACGGAGGAAGCGGCGAGCACGCACTGTGCGGACACACGGGAAACCTGATATTCCTGTTCCCAGAAGAGGACGAGAGGGGAGTGAACACAACGCACACACACACACACATACACACACTCAACAACAAAAAAAAGTACTGCCCTGTGTTGGAACGCAGAATTATTCCACACACTCTGATCGTCATCCACATTCACTTGTTTTACTTGGACACTACGTGCTTAAAAACACTCTCGAAACCTGGCTTTTGAAACAACCTGGATTGTGAGAAAAGTGCTCTAAACAATAAATAAACTATTATCACATTATTACGGTTATACAGAGCCACTTATAAGTGAGGAAGAGAACGATTCAGTCAGGTACCCTGAAGTAAGCACATTTCCAATCCAGGAACCTTGTCAGGAACCCAGGATGCTTAGTACATTTCCACTCCAGGAACCTTTCCAACACCTTAGGATGTTCGACAAGAAATTTAGGCATGACTCCACCACAGGAATATTTCAGGAAGCAGGAAGTCTTTTAGGAATTCAGGAATGTTAGGCACATTTCCATTGCAGCACTGTTTTCAGGAAACAAGACAATTTTTGGGAGGGTTTTTTTGCAGGAACTTTTTGCTGTCCACCGTGAAAACCTTTTTCCTTAATGGATGTTTTCCTGAAACTAACAAATAGGTGCATATATCCACCTTTTGAGGACCTTAGAATTTTTCAGGAACTCAGGAACTTTTGTCCTTTTGTCGAATTTCAGGGACTTGAGAATGTGTGCATTTCCAACACAGAAACCTTTTCAAGAACTAAGGAAGCTTTTCAGGGACTCAAGAATGTTTTTACCCCAGGAACCAAGAATGTTGTTAGGAACCCAACAATTTCAGGCACAGGAAACTTTCTTTTTTTTTTACATTCTACAAAACCTTAGGCCTTTTATGTCTCCACTACATGAATGTTATCATTTTATTTTCATTACAGGAACCTTTTCAGAAGCACAATATATTTTTCAGGAACTCAAAATATGAGCATTTCCTCCACAGGAACCTTTTGAAAACCCTAGGATTTTTCAGTCAATTTTGACACAGGAACCCTTTCAGTAACCATGAAAGTTTTTTTTGTTTTGTTTTTTGTTTTTTGTTTTTTTTACAAACTCAATACCATAAAGTTTGTTCCTTTTCAGGAGCTGTGGAAGTTTTTCAGGACCTCAGAAACTTTTTGAAAAACTTTTCAGGAACCAAGAAAGATCCTCAGACGTACACTACACACTTACTGTACACCACAGGAACCATTTCAGGAACCATGGACAACTTTACAAACTCAGAAACTTTAGGCATGTTTCCACCACAAAGAACCAAGAATGTTTTCCAGGAACTCAGAAACTTAAGGCGGACATTTCCCCCTTAAGAGACTTTTGTTTTAAGGACACATTTTTCATAATATGATGTTACTTCATTATTTCTTATTACTCTACTGTATTACTGTATATTTTTCTTAAGATGAACAGCTGATTACACATGAGATTCTTGACACGTCTGATCCAGTCTGAGTTATACAACTTTCCATCTATCTTTCAGCAGAAGCCTCGACAATGCCTCTACAAGTACCCTAACTTTGACCTCTCCATTCATCACTGCCACCATCATCCTCACTATGGACTTTGCAACGAGTGTCTTTAAATGACGCAATACAATTAATCATCTATTACAGTTTTCATCACCACTATGATGAACGGGTCTGATCTCAGCTTTTGACATCATAGCTATTCATGATAGTAACACCATTACCATCAGTGTGACATACTCTACATATGAAATGTCAATTAAAAACGGTGATTCAGCTTCATTATTACTTTTCCCAACCTCTCACAACAGATCCGACGCGAAGCCTCAGGCTTCTTTGCCGTGTCGTGTTACACACTGCTGATGTTTAATCCGTACACACGCAGTGAACAGTGAGTCAACAGACCCTGTGACTCAGATCTGATTCACACTCTGTTCCCCCTTCCTCCATCATCCCTAAATATCAGGCACCCTACGTGCTTCTGACCTTCTTCCACCTCCATACACAGCCAGAAGAGTAAACACTGTGCCTACTTTACTGTACTTTATTCGCTGTTTGAGACTCATGATGAGATAATGACAAAGTGCTTACTGTGTTATTATATTACATTATATCATTCTCGTTCTACTTTCAACACTTAGCATTTAGGCTTTGTCAGTACTGAAACTGATACAGTAAAGCTCTACTGACTTGAGAACGAATTGAAACTTAGGACAGAAAAGGGAAAGGACAGAGGAAGGAATGTGAGGAATCTGAATCGTCCGTGCTGTAAACGCATTCTGGCTGAAGAATTCAAAGAGGCAGCCAAGAAGCAGAAGAATGGGAGGCTTGGCGCTGTGTTTGGTATGTGTGTGTGTGTGTGTGTGTGTGTCTTGTTTGGACTGTTTCTGACTGAGTAACTAAAAAGAGGACTGAGTCTGATTGCAAGTGGATGTAGTTTATATGGTGGGAGGTGGTGCAGTGGTATGTGTCAGAAGGTTGCGAGGTCAAATCCTGACCTGCCATAGAGCCTCTAAAAATTAGGTCTGCATTGTCACACAGATGTGTGTGTAACGCTAGAGAAGTGAAAAGCCACCATTATGATGAGCTTGGAAAGGGATCGCTTCAATGACGTGATACATACTGTTGCCATGGTGTGGACAGGATGATTCTGGGCAGCATCTGTTTGTATTAATGCACCGGATATTAGCATTGATTGATTTGGCCTTGATTTACAAATTACAAACTGCCCCATGATGATTTTACAGGAATACATTACCATTTTGACATTGTTGAGAAATTTGGCTGATCCCCATGAAGAAAACTGGGTGTGAGGTGGGGATATATTTTTATTGGGACACACAGGGGACCAGGCAAACTCAATGACACTTAGGGGCAATTTTAAGTTATTCATGGCGGCGGGGGGGTTTGGGGGCTAGGATCGAATCAGAGGGCGTGTGAGGTGTGAGCTGTGAGGTGGCCAGCTTACGAAGAAAGCTTTTAGTTTAATTTTTTTTATACTGAGGATAAGGTCAGGGTTATGTGTAGAAAAAGAACAAGTCAATATAAAATCCATCCATCCATTTTCCATACTGCTTATCCCACACAGGGTCGCAAGGGAGCCAGGAGCCTATCCTTGGGAACTCGGTGCACAAGGCAAGGGAGACCCTCGACAGGGTGCCAATTCATCTCAAGGCACAATCGCACACACATTAACACAACGGACAATTTGGAAATGCCAATCAGCGTACAACACGTCTTTGGACTGGGGGAGAAAACCCAGAGTACCTGGGGGAAACCCTCGAAGGACGGAGAGAACGTGGAAGCTCCGCACACACAGGGTGGAGCTGAAACGTGCAAACCACCGAGCCACCATGCCCCTTCAATATAACAATCACATATAGTAATACAATGGATTCATGTGGCTCAAGGTTTCATCTAAAGCAACTTACACAGAGTTGCATTTATGAGTTACTCAGACAATATTAAAACGGTAACAGTATATAAAGTAATATTCAATAACAAGTGTGCTGTGTCTCAGAAACGGGGTTCATGACGAATACAGATTGAATTACTCGCTGACCTCAATTTCCCACTCCAGACTGTGGTAGTGACCCAATGCCAAATGTGACCACCTTTTGGACAGCATGTCATATGTGCCATGTGCCAAGCGAGCTGTTGGCCCAATTGAGTCAATCTGCAGTCTGCCAGGCGCCGAAAACACGAGAAAGCATAAAAGTGAGCATTTTAGAAACTTTTCTGTGTTAGAAATTCAAGCTGTAAAGAAACAATTAGCTTTAGGAAGCATGGGATTGAGCATTTACAGGTTAGGCACTTACAGGCCCATTTAAAATATACACTGCTGTGTACAACATGAACATTTAACTAGCAAAAAAACAAAGGTTTCCTTAAATTAAAGTAAATAGTATATGTCAGTAAAAGAGACCAACAAATATCCTTTCACAACCCCCCCCCCCCCTTTTTTTATTATTTTTTTATTATTATTATTATTTTTATTTATTTTATTTTTTTTACTAATCTACCATTTTAACCAGTGAATAATCTCCTTTTTTTTTAAGTGAGTTTCCACTGGCGAGATGGTTACAAAATGGCGTCCTGTCGCCACCTATTGGTTGCTTGCAGCTAGCGCAAGAATAATGAACTTAAAACTGTGCGTGACCCCAGTAGGGGAAAAATAGCGGGAAAAGTGTTAGCACTGTGTAGCCAACAGAAAGCTAAAGTTAAATGATGTTGACTTGATAAGAAAGCTGCCTGTAATAAATATAAGAGTTAGATTTACATTTCTGTACATTAGTAGTTAGTGAACAGAAACCAAACATTAAAGACTTTAGCATTTCTTGCACTTCTGACACCTTGTAGGCATTTTTAGAGCTTCTTAGAAATCCATTTAAATCACACAATCACACCATTTATGTGCTATGAACTTTATTTTAAATAATGAGAATATGTAGTTTCAAGTAGTATAGGTTGTATGTATTGTTGTAATGTAGTATAAAAGTGAATTATACTGTTTCATACAACCACAATGTGCGATTAAAGAGATTTTAAGAAAATAACACAACAATAAGGCAATTGGAATTTTTCAAACCTTTACTGATAGTTAAATGTAAAAGACTATGCTGGAAAATAACTTACCAGCTCTACCAGTTTGACCAGTTCAGCCTGTGTTTTAGGAGCTGCTATAGCTGGTCAAACTCAGCTGGATTTTCCAGCAGGGTTAACACACTCAAATAGACTTGATTATATCCTGATGTTTGAGGGCAGAATTGTGTGTTAGCCTTGTAGCTCCACTATTAAAGAAGCAAACTTAAGATACCAAACACGTCTTGGTTAAATGTGCACATATCCAAAAAGTGCCCTAGTCCATATTCTCTATAAATGCCAAAAGGCATTGTTGGTACTATCTAAGACACTAACATTTTTGCAGGGCTTTGTGGGTGCACTGTATATTCTTATCAATGGTTTTCTGACTATAAAATGGCACGACATGCAAAATTGTGCAATATATATTGGTTTAGAACAACCTGTTATATTTCTCATTCTTTCCAGCTGTAAGCTGGATTTAAAAAATTGTGTTGTTGACCGTCAGCTCATTTCACAGGCCTCTCTTTAGCAGCAGGGAGTCGCTAACTGCCTGCGAGGCCTGCTGTCTTCCCCCAGAGTTCAGGCTTTGAAGAGTGCTGTGCATCACTTATTCCCTTTCATGTCTGCACTATCTTGGGAAGCCACTGCAAGGGAGATTTCAAAGGGGAGGACCAGAGGAGGGCAAGACTCCAGAGACCGCTCTCGCCCTTCCACTAGGCCTGAAGGAGAAATTCCAAAAACGCTCAGCAGCAACAGTACACATACAGTATGGTAGAGCAACAATAGCTGAATTTAGAACAGACAAAGAGTGTCAGCCATTTTGTGGGCTTTAAGTGTGCATTATAAAACAGAGGATAATTACAGTTGAAGGCAAAAGTTGCACCCTGTAAAGTTTCTAGCTGGAAGGAAAATTGAATGAAGAAGCAAAAATCTAATTAAATAATTTTGAAATGTAATGTGGGTCTCATGCAATCAGGAAAAATCTACAGAAAAGTAGCATCCATCCATCTGCTATACTGCTTATCCTTCAGGGTCACAGGAATCTTGGAGCCTATCCCAGGGACCATCGGGCACAAGGTGGGGTACACCCTGGTCAGGGTGCCAATCCATCACAGGGCACAATCACACACACCCATTCATACACTACGGACACTTTGGACATGCCAATCAGTCTACCATGCATGTCTTTGGACTTGGGGAGGAAACCGGAGTACATGGAGGAAACCCCCACAGCACGGGGAGAACATCCAAACTCCACACACACAGGACAGCGGCTGGAATCGAACCCCCAGCCCTGGAGGTGTGAAGCGAACGTGCTAACCACGTTTAGAAAGGGTGATGAAAACATTTGAAGTGATATATTTATTTTCTCACAATATATAAAAACATATGCTATTTAACTATTTTTGTTGTTAACGATAATGTAGGAACATCTGTAAAGCCTAACATTTTGCCCAGAACTTATACAAACGTTTGCACTCATCTATGAGGTTATTGTACAGACCTTTTAAATGTAACGGGAAGCAGAGTTTTATGCTCATGATCTGAGTTTATGTTTTACATTTGTGTCTTAACATTTCTGGCCTCATTTACAGATTCACCTTGCATGTAAAAAATTAGTTTACGACCCCAAGTCTTACCAAGTCTCTTGCTGCGTCCCAATTTACCTACTTATACAATACACTAAAAGTATATACTCTTTTTGTGAAGAAAATGTACCTACTTTTGAGTGTGTAGCAAAAGAGTATGCAAGTACACGTTATGAAAACGTTGTTGCCTAGTTACGCACACTGTCACCATAAACAAACTCCTTGACAAACACTTGAGCGCCATGTTTGCAAGCAAGGCAAAGCAAAACATCACAAAACTCCTCCTTCCTCGTGAAATGGGTTGTGGGGGATTATCTGAAAAACTGTCCAAGTTTTGAAAACCTACCAGAAATAGTAGACCATCCAGGTACCTTGGGGATACTCGTTTCAACTAGGGCTGGACGATATATCGATATAATATCAATATCGTGATAAATGATTACGCGATACACGTTTTTGAGATATCGTTGGTATGGTGATTCTTTTTAAACGTTTTTAATAATTACAAATTAAAGGTACTGATTGGATGTCGTGGATTTTATGGGTTTTAAAGAATTAAAGAAAAATATCGTCAAACTCAGTTTAACATTTTTTGGTTTATTTTACTACTGTTTTTCAGACCGTTTGTTAGATAAATTATATATCGTGATATGCAGGGTGTATCGTAGAAATCAGTATCATTATATGATATTTTTGTTGTATCACCCAGCCCTAGTTTCAACATACTACAATTTGGGACACACTATTCTAATCTTGGATGCTAGGCGAACTGGGACACAGCGTCTGTCTTAGTAAACGTCTAGCAAAGATTTAATTGGAGAATTGTCCAGGCAGGAGTAACCTAATATTCTAATGAGCATGAGCGTGCTTGATTGAGTTGCCTTCTGTTCAAAACTTCTAGGTTGCTAAGTCTGCTACTCACACAGAACAGCAGGGAACAAAAAGGAAAAAACGAGCATTTCTTTTCATTTAATTATTTACTGATGTTTTCCATTTTTGTTACATATTCAGTTGATGTTAATGTGTAGAAAGTGAGTCATGACACACTAAGCATTAGAGTAAGCTACAGTATAAATTACTTTAATTACAGATGTGGCAAAAGCTACTTTAATGTTAAATAATGGTAGGCAATTACTGCAAGACAGAGTCAAACCTTCTTAGGATAAAGTCACTTGCACTTTATATTAGATTTACTTCAGGCTGATAAACAGCAATTCCATAGAAAAATCTCTTGCGTATCAGTAACAATTTCTTAAGTATCAGTTGGCGTAAAGTTTGTGTCTTTAGGAAGAACATTTCATGCAGACTGTTTAACAGGACTGATAATCAAAGGTGCTGAATTTTGACCCTTATCACTGAGACAGGGGCTAAAATATGGATAGAGTTTCTCAGAGAAAGACTGACCAGTGAAAGAGTAGATACAAGTCTTAGTCTTTACATCATAAAAAGAGACCAGACCCTCCTCGTAATCCACAAACACTGCGATCTTTTCAGGCTTCTGTTTCAAAGAGAGTGAAATCCAGCGAGACTCACACGCCTTATAATCAGTCTCATGCCTCAGACACAGAGACCAGTATCCATTCTCAGGGCAGGCTGTAATCTTTCCCTTCCTGACAATGGACTCTCGGGCGACTCCTAAATCCCACATGGTCTTCCCTCTGACCTGTACCTCGTAGTAAGATCTCCCTGAGGAGAATCCTTCCTTCCCCAGCACACAGGGACAGCGATTAAACCGCTCAGGGTTATCAGGGTAACTCTGTACACAGTCTCCACATGTCACTTGTTTTCTATCTTCAGACAAAATGAGGTAAGGTTGAACTGTATCAGGATCCAGAGTCACATCCACTGAAAGCGTAACAATTTAAACCCATTTTAAGATTTATACAGCATGTAGTAATAAAGATGTATTTATTTAGTCATGTGATCACACACACGCGCACACACGCACACAAGCACACATACCTGCATATTGTTGAATTTTCTTAAGTTCTGTTTGGAAAAGAAAAATGGATTTTAAAAAATGGTTTCAGATCTTATATTTTGCTTAATCGAAGAGTAAAAGATATTGTAAAAGATACACACAATGATAAACAATAACTGGCTGTTTTTTATTATTTTTTTAAAACAGAAAAGTTCCTTCAAGAGTATGACCAACATTGACTGGCACAGTGATTCATGGATGCTTATGATACTTCACTGATGCACTGTGAGGATAATGGTGATGGGGGAAAAAAAAGAAGAAGATCAGAATTCAAATCATTTGCTTTGGTCAGATGATGTCAAAATCAGACTTTTTTTTGTGTGTAAACATCAGCAGCATGCTAGGTGAAAAAATGAGGAATGCATACAAGGAACATCATCCAAACCCACTCTGAAATATGGAGGTGGAGGCTTTCACCGATGCTTTGGGGCTGTTTAGTGGTTTGCAGTCCAGGGACCCTTGTGAAAATTAGTTGGGTCATAAAATCTTCTAAGTACCAGGATAGTCTGGCTTAAAAGACTTGCCCATAAACATTTAGAGATATTATCTTTCGAGATTTTATAAATCAATCCAAATATGGGTGTTTTGCAGTAGAAATTTTGAAAAGGACAGTCCACATGCACAACCATCAGAATATAAAGAAGTTCTGCATGGATGTTCGGCATGGCGGATCCAGGATTCGCTATAAATGTACCTAGCCTTGTTCGTCATTAAAGGAAGAGGCTCGGTTTTGTTATTCTCACCAAGAGATGCTTTACGAAATATTAACTGTGAGAAAATGTCTGAGAAAAAGACTGTTCAAATGAAACAGCACATTGTGCCATTGAAACATATATATATATATATATATATATATATATATATATATATATATATATATATATATATATATGTACAGTATTGTCCTGTTCAATTTAGCTCATTTTCAAGGAAGGTGCTAATAACTATGGAGATGTCAGACGTCTAAGTCACCTTATACCAAGTAGACATTCCTTGAATTAGGACGTAAACGTGATATTCTTTCTCTATATTGCAAAATTAATTCACTGCCTAACCAACCTTCTTACTAACCATGAAAAGGACTTACTCATTTCAGCAAGTTTCTCCATTTCCTTACTGAGATATTCCTGAAGCTTAGACAGAGCTCTCATTAGAGTCTCGCCACTCATCTCAGGGTTAAACCTGATGTCAGTCCAGTTCTTGATGTGTTTAGGGCTGCACATGGATGAGTACATCTACAGTACAGCAGGAGAGAAAATAAATGAGTGCTGTCATGCCATGCGCACCATTATGTCTTAGAAACAGAGGGACTCAGACCTGCAGGAAGTGAAGATGATCATCAGTGTGTGAGAGCTGCTCCAGCTCAGTGTCTCTCCTCTTCAGCTCAGTGATTTCCTCCTCCAGCTCTTTAATGAACTCTTCAGCCTGCCGCTCTGCTGCTCTCTGCTTTTCCTTCATCTCCTCGAGCAGCTCAGCCTGGTTCCTCTCAACACAGCGCATCAGATCATCAAACATCTTCATACTGTCTACTTTCTGCTTCTCTGTGTTTCTCTAAGAGAAGACAAACTTATTCGTTTATGCATCCTTGTCATAAAGCGAAGAATAAACCTATGTAACAAGTTGAAACTCACTTTATGGAGTTTTACAGAGTGTTTGATTTCCTCAATCTTCTTCACTCGATCCTGGATTATCTGCTGACCTTTTGCCTGTGCCATCCCTAGCAAAGACTACAATAAATATTATTCACAGGGATTTAAATTAACATTCATCCACAAATATAACTCCAGATTTAAAAATGGCATATTATGTCATAGTGTTGCTGATCCTAATAATTATTATAATAATTATAAGGAAATATAATGATTAAAAAAACATTTAATTTAAATATATACAACTAAAGGTTTCACAATTATTTTTATTTATCCACAGTATTTTTGTACCAGTATTTAGCTTCATATTACATTTCTTACCTTTGAGATATATATATATATATATATATATATACTGTAGAATGTATGTAGTGCAACGTACTGTACTGAGGTAGTGAGTTCTTCTGCTTTTGTTTTTTTGACAAAACCTGCACTCAAATATCTCTCTCTTTCAAAGGCCTGTAAAGTATTGGCACCCTTGGTTTCATTTGGTGTGCTCCATGTCATTACAACATACTTGCTGAGGCTTGTACTCTATTGGAGCCTTGGATTTTATTTTGAATTAATACGTTTCACGGAGTGTTTTTATTACTTGTGTCGATCACTAGTTCCCACCTCACAACATTCCGATATTTTTTCTGGGTGCATAGCTGCTAAACCAGGGTACAGGAATTTTTTGGATTTTTGGATTTGGGTTCATAACTGTACCTTGCGATGGAAAACTGCTTTTAGTAGCTGATCCGCCTCTATGAAAGCTTTTGTGAAAGCGACAGGATTTAAGATTCATGTTCATTCGCCAGGCAACATCACACATTTTCAAGGGATAAAATACAGCAGTGGCTTGGATATGAGCCAGCTAATAAGGAACTGTATTATGTATTGTATTACAGAAATGATAAGAGTCATTGTTACCACCCTAACATTGATTATTTTCCTATAACAACACATCCTGTATTGTTTTATTTGTCTTACACAACATGAGTTTGTCAACAATAATGAAACTTCACCCCCTTTTTTTTTATCCATTTATAGTTAAATTTAATGTTGTGGAACATCGACAGTACAAAACATTCCCATTATCACTTATGTTATAGCATCTACGAACACTCATTCCCTCACCCGCCTCCCATATGTTTCTCTAAGTTAATAAGAAAAGAAAGTGCGTATTGTCATGTTACCAGGAAACTGCAAAGCACTCAGTCCTGAAGACGTTCCTGTGGTGGAAAACTTCAAATTACAGCTTTACTTCTGACGGTTACAAAGTGCTGACTCTTCGGACTCCTTTTAAAAATGTTAAATAAACATGTCCCCACAGAAAACACCACCATATCAATGATTATACCTTTTTCTTTGTTAAATAAAGATTTTTTTAAAATCCTTTTCTTATTAGTCTTAGATTATATGTAATGTCCACCATACAAGTCCCTGTGAATGACTTGTTACCATAGAAACGATACTGTATTAGAAAGCATGCGTCATTATAATCTTTGCAGCCGTAGTTATTGACAGAGCTGCTGTTTTCGGAAAATTAATCAACTTCTGAGCATTCATATTCGAAAATTGTAAATAAATAAATAAATAAATAAATAAAAATCTGTAGCAAAATTTTAATTATGTGTCATGTCTAAATGTCTCTCACCTTCTTTGCTTGACTTTCCTCCTCTATAGGAACAATGCTGTGGGTTTTGTGGTCTCCCTCAGTGCAGAACTGACACACACACATCTGGTCATCTCTACAGAACAGCTCCAGGGGTCTCTCATGTTTCTGGCAGATGTAATCCTTCAGCTTCTCCACAGCATCTATCAGTTTGTGTTTCTTCAGTTTAGTTGCACTTCTATGAGGCATCAGATGAGTGTTACAGTAAGAAACCCCACAGTCCAGACAGGACTTTAGAGCCTCCAGCTTCTCCCCTGTGCAGCAGTCACACAGCACCTTTGTACCTACGAAACCGAGCTGCTCTGCTCTGCTGCTGGATTTCACCTGAACCAACTTCCTAAACTGAACAGCCAGTCCAGAGATAAAGGTATTCACACGAAGCTCAGGCCTTTTATCAAAATCCTGCTTACAAACTGGACACTGGCAGTATGAACTATTGTTCCAGCATTCTCTGAGACAGGACATGCAGAAGTTATGGCCACACGGAGTAGACACTGGATCAGTGAACACATCCAGACAGATTGCGCACTGGAGCTGCTCCTCACACAGAAGACTGTTGGAGGACGCCATGACTAAGCGCACACACACACACACACACACACACAGAGAAAAATCACATGAGACCGACACACATATACTCTATCATATATTATACCTGAGTTTCTCAAAGAATATATTTATGCTAGTTTTCACAAAAAAAACCTGCCGATTAGCATTTTTGCTGTTTAGAATAATAGAATAAAAATCAGATGTTTGGATTTAAATTAAAGATTAAAAGGTTAATGAAAGGTTAAGATTAAAATCCCTGTTCAGTTGTGTTTGTTACAACAGAAGATAAATTACATTAAAACCTATATTTGCTAGGTTAAATCTTATCCATGTTGGTGTATACATTTATATTATTCTAATGAGTTTTATCATTGATCAAAATACTTAAGCATAGTACAGTATAAAATATTACATTACAATATTACATAAAGTAGGCTATTAAAATATAAAACGTTACATTTAAATAATTATTGTAAAGTTAAAGAAATCCGATCATTCAATTATTCCATTCAGTCTGGCAAACGACAAACGCAAATAAGAGTCAATATTTAGTTTTTTGTCTGCTTCTCTGTATACACCAAACAACTGTTCTTTCTTTATCTTTCCATTTCCCACGGTGTCTTGCTGCTGCGTGTCCACGCTTTGCGCATGCGCAATGTATACTCACTAACAGACGTTAGCCCTGCCAGGGAACGCGCTCTCGTCGCGGGAACGCGTATTTAAAGATAATCGCTTTAAAATGACAACAAAAATGAATAACAACCGACACTAATCATTAGCGATTTAATTCCACGTCACATCCTGTACAAATTAAATTCCAGATATAATTAGAGAGTGTGTTGGAGTATTGTTTAGAGGCAGAATGAATTTATTCGTCAAATTTCCAACAGACAGTAAATATGTAAATATTTCACAAAAAGCAGTTAATTATCATAGTCGGTTTTTTTTTGTTGTTGTTGTTTTTAGGTTATTATATATTATATATTATTATATGCTGATATATATATATACATATATATATATATATATATATATATATATATATATATATATTAAACAAAATACACACATGCAACCTGTAATCACTGAGAGGATGTAAAATCCTAACAGCTATATTATTTCTATTCGGAACCCTTTATCTGTTCCCTTTTCTACTTTACCTGCAGGAGCTTTATTTTCTCGCAGAAGTGAAGCTTCACAACTGAGAACTGGCGCTGCACGTTCGCTTTTTAATACCACGAGTTTCACTTCTCCTGAAACAAATCTCCAGTCCTTCACAGGAATACATAGTGAAACAACACCACACAAACAAACAAATAAATAAATAAATAAATAAATAAATAACACAGAGCAAGATTACAGATGAAACTTCGGCTAAGTAAGTAACTCATATGAAAGATATGTTGGATATATTTTCATAAATCACTCGTTACTTGGTTATTATGTTAACTGTTTTATTTTGTCAGGTAATGATTACCGATACAGGACAAGCAGCTGTAGAATGAAAAGCGAGGACGTTGTGATGACGTCACGGCTGTTTCGGACGTAAATCCGGAGTTTACTGTTTATAAAATTCGGTTTCGATTCAACACACACACACACACACACACATTTTGCTTTTGCCCTAAAGTTTAATAACTGCAGGTTATCAGGATATCAGCTGATTTGTGATCCGAGTTCAGTCAGTCAGTTTCTCATCATCACTTCCGGGGTTGTGCTTCCTCAACTGTCAGTAAGAAGATGGGGAAACCTAAAACTGAGTGAGTCAATAACTAAATTTAGCCGTGGAGTAAGCAGGCTTAATGTACACATGAACTGATCCAGAAGAGGGTGACATTTACACACTAAGCAAACCCATAATCAGTGGAAAACCACCAGAGTGACAAAACCAACACAGTGGTCATTAAAAACTCAACCTCTGACCCTCTCAAATGTAGTTACAAAGTAGCATTATACAACAGCTTTTCTATCCATCCATCCATCCATCTTCTACCACTTACTCCTTCTTCAGGGTCACAGGGGAACCTGGAGCCAATCCCAGGAAGCATCGGGCACAAGGCAGGGTACACCCTGGACAGGGTGCCAATCCATCACAGGGCACACTCACACATCCATTCATACTGGGGGAGGAAACCCCCCACAGCACGGGAAGAACATGCAACCTTCACACACACGGCCCCGGCAGGAATCGAACCCCGGACCCTGGAGGTGTGAGGCGAACAGGCAAACGTGCTAACCACTAAGCCACCGTGCACCCTACAGCTTTTCTAATGAAGCAGAATTAAAAACCAAAATAGTTATATCAGGGTTTAATGGTCTTGTTTTGTTCAGTCCCCTTCAAAACTATTGGAACAGTCAGGTCATCAGAGGTCAGTTCATTTTTTGTTTGTGTTGTATACACCAAAGACATTTGGGTTTGAGATCAGAAGATGGATATGAGACGAGAGTTTCGTATTTCAGCTTTTATTTCCTGATATTTACATCTAGACGTGTTAAACAACATAAAACATGGAACCTTTTAACATAAAACATGGAACATATACCTTGCTGACATCACCAAACTGTTGGTTTCTTCTACTGTGATGCTTTTCCAGGCTTTTACTGCAGCCTCTTTCAGATGTTTGTTTCGGAGGGTAGTTCTCCCTTCAGTCTCCTCTTCAGGAGGTGAAATGCTGCTCAGTCGGGTTAAGTTCTGGTGATCGATTTGGCCAGGCTAAAACCTTCTACTGTTTCCCCCTGATGAAGTCCATTGTTGAGTTGGCTGTGTTTTTTGGATCAAGTTCCTCTTGAACGTATGCATTTCTCTGTAAACTGGCAGACAAAACATTCCTGTAATCTTCTGAATTCATTCTGCTGCTACCGTCATGATTTCCATCATCATCAAAGATTAGTGAGAATGTTCCAGAAGCAGCCGTGCAAGCCCAAACCATGACACTACCTCCACCATGCTTCACAGATGATCTTGTATGTTTTGGATCATGATCAGATCCTTTCTTTCTCCAAACTTTGGCCTTTCCGTCACTTTGGTAGAGGTTCATCTTGGTTCCAGAACCTTTGTGGCTGAACTCTGTATTTCTTTGCGAATTCCAATCTGGCTTTCCAATTCTTACTGTTGATGAGTGGTTTTCATCTTGTGGTATGGCCTCTATAATGGTGGATTGTGATACCTCCTCCCCTGCCCTGTGGAGGTTGTTGTTGACTTTTGGATTTGGGTCATCAGCTGCTGTTGGTTTCCTTGGCCGACCCATTTGGTGTCTGTTTCTCAGTACACCAGTGGTTTCTTTCTTTTTCAGGACATTCCAAATTGTTGTATTGGCTATGCCTAATGTTTGTACAACGTTTCAAAATGGCTTGCTGTTCTCCCATAGTCAGCTCTCTGATCTTCAAGTTGGCTTATCCTTTTTAACAAAAAAATGCAGTCCTCACAGGTGAAACCGAAGGCTAAATCCAAGAGTAGATGTTCAGAGCTATTTATTGTTTAAACAATCAATCTAACAGGACACACCTGGGTAACAAGAAACACCGGTCAGTCACAAATTGGGTGGTCTGATACAAAATGTGCTATGTTCTAAGTTGTTTAACACATCTACATATAAATATGAGGAAATAAAAGCTGAAAACACTTTTTCTACTCTGTACAACACAGTGAGAGGAAAATGATCATGAATAAATGCAAAGGACAGCATGAAGCCATTTGACAGACAGAGAAATGCCTCTCTCTGACCCCCATTAACCCTTTAGGAATGAGGCCTGGCACTGATCTATTTTGGTGTTAAATGCAGATAACAGTAGAACTTTCAGCACTACGACAGTACTCTGTTTGTGAAGTGAATGTGCATGAACATTTTATATAACAACATAGGACCAGTTTAAATTTTAGAATCCAAATACCGAGCTTTACAGTAGACCCTAATAGTTTGGTGTTAAATATTTTGTCATTGGTATTTAGTGCAGTTTGTGTTGACATTTTGCAAAACGGTTAAGTGCTAATGTTTGCTTCCTCTTTTGTTTCTGATTTTTTTTTTTTTTAAAAAGTGTATAGACAAAACCGAATTCCATGTCTATATAATACTTTATTTAATTACAACAATCAAAGTATTACTTTATTTCAACTTTATTAATAAGTAGAGACACCATCCATCCATTTTAAATTACACTTATCCTACACAGGGTCTTGGGGGGAGCCTGGGAACTTGGGGCACATGGCAGGGACAGAGTGCCAACCCGTCGCAGAGCACAATCGCACACACTACGGACAATTTTGAAATACTAAATATCCTACAACACATGTCTTTGGACTGGTGAGGAAATTGGAGTACCCGGAGGAAACCCCCAAAGCACGGGGAGGACACGCAAACTCCGTGCACACAGGGCAGAGGTGGGGTTCAAACCCCCAACCCTGAAGGTGCGAGGCAAACATGTTAAGTAGAGACATACTCTAGTTAATTTATATGACTGTATCTTGTGAATGTGTCCAACTGCCAAAAAGTTTCACATTTTAGGTCTCATTTAGGGCATGGAAGTTCAAACGGGCTTAAAGCAGCTTGCTGTGAGCAATCAAAAGACAATGGGAATCGTGAAAAACAAATATTGGAACGACCAGATTGGCAAAAGTCCAAAACAAACAACAGGAGACCTAAAAAATCATTAGGGGCATGTGGAATAAAAGTCTATATTTGCATAATAATCGAAGAAGATAGCTTTTTAGCTCTATCTCTATACCTGTGTAAGAAGAGTGCTATCTGCCCTCTTCCACATACATGACTTCATAGAAGATCGTGACTGGCTAGTGTCTGTATTATTGGCAGGAGAGAGAGAGAGTATGCCATCCCTCCCACACAGAGAGGCCCGAACTCTGTTCTGTAACATCACTCAGATACCCCAGAAATATCATTTTGATTGTTTGCTATCCACGATAAACTCACACTAAAAGTGTTCATCATATCAAAGTATGCAGGCTTTTTGCACTTAACTGTATGTCCATTAGACCTGATAACATTTCTAAGACAGGTTTAACTGATTGATATCATGGAATACGACCCGTTCTAATTACATACAATTTTGAAATTCTTTGCTTTCTTACTTAATGAGATTGTACAAATGCAAATGGGTTGCATGTATGGTGTGTGTGTGTGTGTGTGTGTGTATGTGTGTGTCACAGGTGAATCATGATGATAGGAAACACGTTCCACACACACATCAGTCCATCTCTTCACTCCACTCAACTCCGAAACCATGTGTCGTGAAAGCAGTCAGTGGCTACTGCACCTATTAAAAATAAGTACAAGTTAAAAATAAGTACGGTCAGTTGTGTGGTTACTTCCGTCTGATCATCAGCTCATTGGAAAAGCTGTCAGACAACAAGGGTCAAAGTTCATTCATAAAGAGAGTACATGGATACCAATGGCTTTACACCATTAACAAATCCTGACAAACATTAACAATCACCCTGATGATACAGTAATTCAGGCTCTGTAAGTCTCATGCCTAATACACAGTTCTACCAGAACGCTGTTGTGAATTCTTAAATGAGAAGGTGTTGATTAATTTAAACTGTAAATTCAAAATCATGCTCATGTCGCAACAAAATGAATAATCACATGAGAATGTTATACCAATATAGCACTGAACAGCTTTTATTTTATTTTCTTCAGTAAAATGTATCCGTCAGTTCACTTTGCATCTGTTCAGTGTTCCACTTCCTATAAATAACACATAGCTGAGACACAACAACATGCCTCAGGGTCCTTCGGGAGGCTACACTTCACGTGCGGATCTTGAGATCTCTGGCTTTGGGCCACAACGGGCCACAGTCAGGTCACTGTTTTTCACCCTGCACAAGTTCCTAATGGGAAACTTGAGGAACTTGACTCTAAGAAGACAGACCAGCTGAAACAGAAGCAACCAGATCTGCACTATGCCCTCTTCCAAAAACCTCATTTGTATTGACCAATGAAGCATGTCATTCTTTCCATGACACATTACTAGCACAGTGTTAAAACGATTAACTCAGAAGTGGAAAAATGAAATAAATTTCTTTTTTTTTTTACATAATCGTTTCAGAAACAAATGACCAAAGGACATGAAACGTGTTAAGGTAACGTGTGAAGCTGATAAGCAGATGAGAAGCCTTGGTTGATGTTTACAAGACTACAGACCATAGGAGAACTGTAGCTGAAGTATAACTGCACACACATTATATGACATAACTGGTTTATTATGTGCTTTATTGGACTCGGAGAATAAAAACTGTTTTTTGCAGCAACCTTGCGGCGTCAGTGGTAATAAACGAGCAGGACTTTGTTCACTAGTTTTTGCACGGTGTGAGCACCTCGTGATGCACCACAAATCTCCTCTGTGCATTGCTCTGAATGGACGTAAATTCTCATCCCTAACAAAGGTAACACATTTCTCTTGTTTTTTCTCATTGAAGCTGTTATGTAAGGATAGTAATAATGCTGATTCTCATGTAAGGTTGGGTTGTTGATTAATATGACTTGGCTCAGGTGCAAAACATGGTGTAAACTCAGCAAGTTAAATAAACTTAGTATATTTACCGACAATGGATTGATGAATTCATTCACAGTCTGATTCACTGAGTTATACCTAATAAACTGGCCACTCGGTTTACATACTGTACATTTGCGCTGAGGTTTCAGGTTATATTTTATACTTTTAATTCTGCACAAACTTATGCTGTAGAGAGAAATATTAACATTAATGAATAAGATACAAATGATGTAATTTGATCATCTTAAGGCAGCAAATCCAATCTCACCGGAAAAAATTACATACGCCAAATAAAAGAATAAAAATTCAAAACTTTAGCAAGGTTTGCAGGTGTATGCTAGTTGATCAAGTGACCTGATGTCATAAATCAGATCTGTAACCTATCTAGTGTGTATCCTGTGTGCAGGTGTAGTGGTGTGTGTGTGTGTGTGTATATGTGTGTTTGTGATCGAGATGGAGACAAACCTTCGGAAAACCCAATCTCTGAGGTGTGTTGCCACTGAGCACACTCTGTCCTGGACGGAGGCAGGACTAAGAGACAGGAGGAAGTCCGTCTCGCAGCTTGTGGCAGAGTAAGAACCGCTTACCGTCATCAGATGTTATGATCAAATGCAAAACAGACTAACAGTACAGTACATTGGGTTTTTTTTTTAGGACAGACATATATCACTTTAAAAAAAAAAGAAAGAAGAAGAAGAAGAAGAACGTTTCTTATAGACCAGGAACGATCAACAATGTTTGCCTCACCAGCATTTAAAAGAGCTTTCTGAATTATGACCAGGGATTATAATAATTAATAATAATTATAATAACTTGATACAAGGATACAGTGAACCACTGAAACACTGATAAGGTAGTGAGTGTGGTGATAAAAATAAAATGTCAGTGTCACAAATCCAGTACGGGGAACAGTTTATCGCTGTTTTGATGCAGACTTCAGTTTTGTTTCCTTCAGATATCAGAATGCAGTTACAGGAAAAGCAAAAGCAGGGGATTCAGTGGAAAACAAGCAAAAGGTGAAGAAAAAAAACATTGTTTGAACTGATTAAGTGGATGAATCATTATGTAAGGAATACAACATAATGGGGCGCGCTGTTATAGAAAAATAATCAACAACAGGGTGGTGAACAACAGCAACAGTTCAACAGTTACCACCCTGAACTTGATCATTTTCCTTGACCAGCACGTCCCGAACGCTTATAAAACAGTCATTTGCTAATTAATTTTTCTATTTAATAAAGAATGTGCATGTCATATTTTAAATTTGTTTACAATTACGTTTAATGTTGTGGAATATCCGCGAAACAGGTTAATTCCTGTTATCACTGAAGGTGCGTTCACATGCGCAGCGATTTTTACCGATGAAATTTGCCAGTCGCTGTAATACGAAGTTGCGAAGTAGGCGTTCCTAATACTGGTTGCTATAGCAACATTCAGTCGCATTCGACTTTTCCCAACAAACCAGTTTTCTTGCCACTAAAATGAAACATTCTGAAGAGAGAGCGTCTGTGTATAAAATTCCCCAGTGTACATGTGCATCATATCCGACGAGATGATGGAGAAGCGACGTGCACTCTTTGGAATTGCGGACATCAATCTGCAGCGATTAATTTAGCTTAGTTTATGGCCTTAGCGCGTTTAAAGCAAAATAATAGCTATTGAGCATGTGAGGCTATGGATATCATGCGCTCTATTGTCTTCACTCCTGTTGGTAGGGGAGCAGCTGTACCAAGTCGCTCCAAATGTGCATAAAGTTCTCGATTCTATCGTGTCGCCGGACACGCCCCCGTCTAGTCACCGATCTCTGTCACCGGAAATCACCAGCTTTCATTGAAAATGAATGGTCTCTGGTGGCTTTGTCGCTACGAGTCGCTGCATGCGTGAACGTGCCTTTACATTACAGCATTGATAAACCGTCGTTCCCTTACCTTTCTTTTCTCTCTTGAAGTTAATAAGACAAAAATATTACCCAGAAACCACAAAGTGCAAAGTCATCTGTCCTGAAGACAGTCTGGAAAACTTAACCTTACACACCGCTTACTTACCACTGACACTGGAGACTCCTTTCATACTGTAAATGCTAAATAAAAGTCTCCTAATCTACTGTTACACACATTATTTTAAATCCGGTATGTGGATCATTCGCCATACAAGTCCTTGTGCAAGCAGTTACTATAGAAACGATAATGTATTAGAACGAGTGCCTTGATATATAAGTGCGATTTGCGTTACTGTCAGAGCCTGATTCATTTAGAAAACAGCTTCTGACCAATCCGAATCGAGAATTCTGATCAACAGCTGCTCTTCTGCAAGCCAAAATGATTTGAAGCAGCACCACAATGCTATAAAATCTGGTTTTCCTACCCGCTCTCTTCCAGCAGACCCTCCAGTTTGCTGCCATCCCCATCACAGAGACCGAGTCTAAACTGGAGGCTCTGATCCAGAGGAGCACTAAAGAAAGACCATATTCTTGGGCTGATCGTAGCACCAGCACTCATCTCACACGCAGTAAGTCGATGGAGGTTCTTCCTCGCCAAAGAACCATAAGCACAAGCGCTCTCAGAGAACTCTTTGAGACAAAGGTTGCCATGAAGCCCAAGAGTGTTCACAAACCAAAGAGTACTGACAAGCCACAAAGCGCCCCAGTTACACAGAACGCTGGGATCAATCATAAAAGCACCGAGGATCTGCTGGTGTTTATAGAAGCAAACGGCATTAAGAACCATGAGAAATCAGTTGAACCACCAAAAGAGGAAGAGGTGAATGTGACACCAAAGGTACCATAAATGGCTTACTAGTTAAATATTAAGAATTAAAGTGTGATTATCTACAATGTGTTCAAATGAATACTTTGAACAATATGAATATTTTTTCTTAAAGGTGTTGAGAGCTCCCCGGGTGGAACGAAGAAAAACCTCAACAGGAGTATATACTGAAAGAATCGTTCCTCAAAGAGGTCAGTACAGTTTGTACTTTGTCTTTATAAATCATAAGTGTTTACAGTAAAAACATGTTTTGTATTGTTTTTTAAATGAAAAGCCAATTAAAATACTAGCAGTCACAATATAGACACACATTTGAAGTTTTCCAAGCAACACTGGAGAAGCTTCATTCGAAACCTACATTTGATCACATGACTAGACCACTGGCCTTTTTTTAAATAATTGTTTTATAACAAATGTTATGAAAATACCAAAATAGATCATGCTAGTCAAGTTGCTAGCATTTCTGGTGCACTTGTATGGAAAGACTTCGTAATTCTAACTTTGCAAATAGGAAATAAGACTATCCAATGAGTATGTGCAGAATAGTAACACGAGACAAGTTTGCTAGGAAGCTAGGTAACATTAGGCAAACTATGATAGTGGTGTCATATGATTGACTTTGTGAGCCAGCTGGAACCAGTGATCGTAAAAATAAATTAAAAAGTGCCAAGACTTGTACGTACGTATATACAGCATCTGACTAAAGTAAACAAATGACCTCATGATACTGTTCTCAAACGAGCAAAGCTAGAGGCCACACATGACTATGCAGCAGCTAAAATAAGGTCTAAGTGACTTCCAGGGTCAAGTGGGATATTGAGGGTAGGGGAGAGGATGGGGGTTATGGTATTTTTCACCACTATATGCTCCAGAGCCTGATTGACTCAGCCTGGTGGGGAAATATTAGGCCTAAAATAACCTCAGCCTATGAGTGACTGGGATAAGAGAGTCAGCTGTCACCAGAATACAGGCAGCCATGGGCACTTTGACATACACAGAGGACACACACTTAGAGGCACAGCTAAGGACCACGCAGCACGGACACAGTAGCAGTAGCATATCATTTCAGTTAGGGAATTAAAGGACAAACAGGAAAGAGTGTAGCCAGGTGAGTAAATCTTTCATCTTTACATTAATAATAATATTAATATCTCACGTTACAGCATGTATAGATAATTATTTCAGATTCATGACATTCATGTCTGAATTCAATCAAGAACCAGTGTTGGTTTGTAAAGTCTGTGATGATTTTTCAGCAAAGTGTACAGTATGTATTTAATGCAGGACAAAAATGATATCAGTTTAATGTTTATTTGTGAGTCACTTCTATTATGTAAAAAAAAAAAAAGAAGAAGAAGATGTAGTTGAAATATGTATGAAATATTTCATAACCGCATCAAACGTGCTTCAATTCAAACCATTCAATGAGCCTAATTGCTTAGTCAAGCTGACTTTATCATTGGCATTCCTCTTAAATGTGTATAAAATGTTGAATAATTTCTCCTGGTGGTAGAACACACTCTTGAGGTCTTCCACCTCCGTGTCTAAAGCATGTACATTCAGCCTCAGCCTTCTTTGTCTACGAGTGCATAATCTCATGCTTACTCGCATCCCAGTGACATATATGTTTCATCCCACACATTCTTTTGTGCTCTCTAGTCCAAACATCAGTGTCACAGTAGCACTGGTACAGAGTCTTCACAGACATTTGTCAGTCTTTTAAAAATAAATAATAACCTCATGTTTTATTCATCTCTCTGTTGTACCACAGACGATAAACGGGAATCAATCGCAGACTTCCGAGACAGCTCCGCTCTGTATGGACAGGAGAAGTTCCCTATTTCTGTTAAAGCCATCTCCGCATTATATCTGTCGAAAGTGGCAGCTGCAGATCCGACTGGGAACCTTTTAAAACCAGTTTGTACTTGTTTCTGTTCTTCTGCTCCATTTGTTAAACCAGAGGTCAGTGAATGGGAGAATGGGTCAGGCAGAAGCAGCCGGGCCTTTCTGACTTGTTTTCTGTAGAAATCAGTCACTAGACAAACCATATTTATGAAAATAATAGTAATTAGACAACAAATCCTTAGAAGCTGATGATCTCTCTCTCTCTCTCTCTCTCTCATATTATATATATATATATATATATATATAATATATTATAATAGCCCAAATTGAAATAGTACAAATGAAAGTTTTTAATTAAGTAACTTAGCTCAACTGGAGTAATCCAATGATAATACATAAATAATACATCATGCACAATACATCCAGAAATAAATACATATCTTTTACTTTCCGTTTCTACAGAAACAAGATTGTACTTCTCCAACCACTCAAAAAGTTTGCAAGGTAAGAAAAGAAATAAATTCATACACGTGTTTTTCACTGAAAATGCTCGTGAATTCAGTTATAAAATGAAAACTGCCTGTCTTAAGTAGTAGTAGTTTCTGTCAATGATAACCAAGGTCACATGAATGCATGTAATGCATATAGAAATGAGTCACTGTTTTGTTGACCTTACATTACTGTGACAACTTACTAACTTGCAAACTGAGTCACTGATCTACTAAAGACATTAGCGTGTGTAAAATGTTTTACTTGCTCTTTGTGAACCAATCATTGAATGACCTTAAACAGCAATTTAAAAAGCATGTGCAAGTCTTCATTCTCCCCGGCTAGAGTGCGATAGGGGAGAGCTGCTCTCAATAGTGGGTGGGAATTGGCAAAATTGGGAGAACATGGGGCGAAAACTTTCCAGACAATGCAATATTTGCAGTCCTGAATGAAAGAAATATCACTGCTAACACGTTGTGTTATACATTTCAAAAAGCTAGACTACGACTATATGAACAACCATACTAATGATTTCACCTGGCCTGCTGGAACATTTCATATGGAATGCTGATTTCAATGGCATGTTGGTTTGCATCCCTGGTATGTATACAAGCTCCACATATGCATGAATGCTTGGGTTGAGGAGAAATCTATTTTATTGAAGACCAAGACGATGACAGAGTGTAACACTTTGTTTCATCTTAAGATGGCTGATGTTGCACCAAAAGACTTTGAGCAAGCCCCATACTCAGAAGATGATTCAGCACAGCCAGATCTAACTTTTCCCATCCTGCAACCCAATTCCAGGGCTGACAGCCAGTCACCCATTCCAACACCCCCTTCAAAAGAGGTTATCTCTACACTGTATGAACAACGACAAAAATGTGAGTTGAAGCGACTCCTGAAACACACTTGCCCTGAGCTGAAGGGCCTGGGAAACATGGTGGAGGAGGAGTTTGCTGACATACTAAACTCTGGCATTGCCACAGATATCGCATACCAGGGCGAGGTCCAGTCAAGGCGTTGGTTATTCGAGAATGGTACAGTCAACACCGGCGACTCCCAGAAGCAAACACATTTGATGGAGAATAGCAATCAAGGAGAACACGCATTTGAACATCTCTTGAATTGCTTTAAGGAAGAAGGGTGCATATATGGCACCAAACAGCAAACCATTTACCCAGAGATTGATGAGACCCCACAAAATGTTGGTGAAGCACTTACCCAAGAGGAGAACTTCAGGGTGGATGTTAAGGCCAAACGGAAAATGTTTGAAGGTCAGTTGATTGAAACTTCAAGAGAGGACCTAGATGATGTCTTTCCAGGGAGGATTGTTATCTCAGAAGATGAAAAGGGATCAGTACAAAAGCAAAAGAGGGACTTTGAAACATGCCAAACCGCCACTATGAAAAGAAACAGTGACCTTAGCATTATAGATATTACAGACATAGATCAAGATTGTGGTGAAGTGTACCTAGGTATATCGAGAGCCAAAGAGGTTTTTGAAAAGGGGTTTGACAATGAGAACAGCTTACCACCAAATGAAAACATAAGCATAGAGGATGAAACTCTAAAGACTAATGTAAAGAACAGAACCCATATGTTTGAATCAACACCTCTGGACAGAATCAATTGGCAAAATGATGCAGAATCAGACACCATGGACGAGAACATGAACAAATCCTTAACGTCTCTTCATGGCTTCAATGTCATTCATTCTCATGGAGCCCTTCTTGAAGCCAGTGAGGCTGGGCATGTGAGAAAGGCAAACTACAGCTTTATCCAGGAAAAAGGTCCAGAAATTCAACATGAGGAAGTGGTTATGGGAAGTATGAAGGGTATTCTGCTTCAGCTTTTGGCAAGAGTAAATCTTAACCCAGTTATAGCCTTCTTAAAAGAGGATGATCAAGGAAATGTGGAAATCAAGAACGTAGACATACCAACTCACCAACTACCATTCACAGTTAACCAAGACAAAGAATACAGAACCACAAACATGGTTCAGGTCATCGAAGACCTACTTGGTCAAGAAACATGTCTTGGAAAAGGAGTTTTAATACAAGAACAAGCAACGGGATCTGTCGAGATATTAGTTTATGTTCTTTTTAAACATGACAGCCATGATGGGACTGTGATGGATGGAAATTATGAAAATATGTTGGAGCCGAGAGAAATTAATCTTTTGATAAGTCGAAACTGTGACACTCCACCCCAAATGTGCAGCCCACCACCTTTTACTCATGGCGATGCCTCAATTTCAGTCAGACATGATGGAAACAGGATAAGCAATGTGAAACTGTTCCAGAACTGTATTGAGAATGGAGATCTGGGTTACTTAAAAAGTCTGCAGAAAAGTCCATCAGATGAAGATTTAAGTGTCAAGTCTGGGCAAGGGGAGCAAAATGTTTTGATTGCACCATGTAATCTTAAGATCATCAAAGCAATGCTTGTTGCAAATCCAGGGTCATCTTTGCAGTCTGAGAAGCATGCCCAAGACAAATTAAAAACCAATATGGAAATGACAGCAAATGGAGGATATACTCGATCAGCTGATGGACAGTTTGAAAAATGTAGTGTTGAAAGTGTCGATGAACCTGGCAGACGTTTATACAGTCAAAATGGAAAAGACACGTGCAGTGAAAAAACAGATGAAAATACTGTAACTCTGCCAGAGGTAGTTGACATGGTGGAAGACAAAGCGTTGTCGAATCTTCAAGCAGCTATCGTGAGTCTCCAACAGGCCACATTGGAGGCAAAAGCTCTTCAACAAAGTGTTTATGAGAAACAAGACACCTGTTCAGCATTTTCAGAAAACCAATACTTCACAGGAGCCATGAATGAAGATACCAAATTGTCCTCGCAGAATTTTGAAGCTGAACAGAAACAAGAAGGAAGAGAAGAGACCTTGAAAGGTAGTGTCCAAGGAGCTCTGGATTCTCTGAAAAAATCTAGCTTTAATGTCACCAAAGGGGATTTTAAAGCTGCAATGATTTACAGGAACTCAGGAAAAACTCATGCTGGGAAAAAAACAATAAATATGGAGACTGCTGTCAAAGAGAGTGGTGATATGATTGTCCCCTCAGAAGGGATCAAAGCATGCCCATCCTCCCCTCTGCCTGGACAGGTGACTCTCGAGACACAGCATGAGGGTGCTGAAACTAGACCATTTCAAGGCCAGCCCGCAAATAAACCGTCAGCATGCTCCCCACTGACAAACCAAACAAATGAACAGGCCTCTCTTCAGAAAAGTAAAAAGCCTCTTGGGCCTAAACCAGCCATTCCCCCAAAACCAGACTATTTAAAGACAACCCTTAGCTCTAACCAATCTCCTGCAACCAATGCAGGAGGTCTAAATAAAACCAAACCTGAATCAAACTCTGCAGAACAATGTGCAGAGCTCACAAATCTGAAACCAGCACAAGAAGATGACTTCTTGAAAGTACCACAGAATAATGGAGATATTAAAATACCTAGTGGTGCGACAGCCGCCGGAATCCAGTCGAGCCAGGATTGCATAACCGTGAGCAGTCCTGAGGGAAATGTAGCCACTGAGGAGAAGAGGGATCCAATGCTTGAAGTAAGTGAGGGTAGTTCAGGGTTTCAGGCTTCCCTGCAGTACTTTGGCATAAAGACAGGCCCAGCAGTGCCACCAGTGAAGCCCAAAAGAATCAAAATGACCACAGATGATGCTGTTGTAAATCCTGCTCTTTTGGACCCTAACTGCAAACCAGGTGAACATAAGGAGCGACCAGAGAGCAATGTGACAATGAGAGAAAAGAAAGGTAGAAGAGAGAGCGAAGCAGAACGAAGGCAGAGGCTATCAGTTCACATGGATGAAATCATGAAGGGAAATGCAAATGCAGCTATGGAAATCTTCGACAAGCTGAGAAAGCAAGAAGAGCTGAAAACTATCCTCTCGAAAGTTGAGGAAATTGAAGGAGAGACTGTTCAGGAAGATGGTGACCTCAGAAAGATATTTGAAAGTGTACCAGATTGGGTTGCGCCACAAAAACATATCAATCCCAAAAATGGGGTGATGGAAAAGGAAGCAGGGAGATCTGAAACGGTCTGTGAATCAGAAATGCTGTCCTCCATGCAAGTAGCGTTTGGAGACCTTGAAAAAGCAAGTGCTGCAATCATTACTTTAAAAGAACAAACCATGTCAAGACTGATGGAAATAGAAGAAACCATTAAGAAAGCGCTTTACTCCGTCTCTACACTGAAATCTGACTCGGACATTGTAGGGCTATCTGGTCTCTTCAAGGAGTCCATGATGGCTGGGCAATATTTGCCCATCTCATGTAATATACGTAAAATTAGCATTGGATCTAGCAAATCTCCAAATCCTCAGAGTCCAAATAATGTAGGACTCGCCCAGAAGAGTTCTAGCACAGAACCAGGAGTGCAGAAAGTCGAGAAATCGAAGCAAGAGCTCAGTCCTCCAGAAACGAAGCCAAGAGCAGGATCTCCTTCCTCACCTTCTTTTATTTCCATCCAATCCACTGCCAGAAAGAACACAGAAACACCAGCATATCCAAAATCTCAAACCTCGATAACAGCTCTGACTTGCTACAACGTTCCAGCTGAAAAGGAAAAGCGTCAGGTCAGTACGCTGGAAGTGCAAACAGTCCCCAAGGCTGAAACGGTCATTGGCACCAAGACCATCAGAGAGTATGAAGAAACAGACTGTTTTGGCAACAAGTTCTACTCTTCCACGACCTCTACTGTCATGACCACTCAGCCTGATAACAAAACATGCTTCAGGAGAGAGATTATGACCAATCCAACCACCACTGAAGTTGTTGCATATCCAAGAATCAACACACCCTCTATTAAAGGGGGCCAAGCACCACCATGAGGAAACGATGAGGATGGGGTTAAATAATTTGATATTTAATATTCTTATAAATGGTTTTCAAATTTAGTGGATCTGTTTGGTTTTATAATTAGGCGTACATTCTTATCAAAACGGCTCCTATATTATATTTAATATGGTCATTCATGGTTTTCAATGTTAGTTCCTCAATGGGTTCCTGAAGGTGTCTCTGGATGTTTTAACATCCTAGCACCCTTTATGGGTTCTACTTGAGACCTTTACTGAAAGATAAATCTCCAGGATTATACACAGCGTCTTTAGAGGTTCTCCCAGACGGACAAAACAAAAGAGCATTTAGGGGGCTAGATGGAACCTTTTTTTGTGGAACTGCAGTGTATGTCTTTCAGTGTTAAATCAGTGTTCTTGGAAATGTTCTAACTTAAAGATATATAAAACACAGTATTATCTCATCTTTAATATAAGGATTTAAACACCACAGTATTTGTTATATTTGCTTTTGTAATTTTGTACACGTAATGGCTTTTTACAGTGATAAAAAGCTATTTGTTCACTTTTTGCCATTCATCTTAGCCCATTCCATATAATCATGTTGTGTTAACAGTCAACTGACACAGGACATTCTTTTTAAGGTGTACAATAAATGTGAAAATGATCATAAATGTGAAAATACTAATAAACTGTAACTGGATAGAGAACCTCGTTACATTATGGGAGGTTCAACCACATTAAGACCTTGTCATAAGAATAAAAAAAAAATAGTTTGTCTATACTATATTTTCTGTTGTATGTATTTCTGATTAAAACTTTGGGATAGTGCTGGTTATTTATACAATTACGTTTAAGCTTATGCAAATCAAGAGCACATACTAGTGGCTTGAGAAGCTCCAAATCCTAACTGTGATCCACATCCAGTAGAGTACAGTATTAATAATGCCTGATGTGCCTGTAGTTTCAGCCGGTTGTTCAGGACAGGTGCACTGCATGCCTAAAACCAGTTTACTCCATGGAGAAAATAGCAGCAGATAAATATGTTTTCCACAAAAACTGTTTCTGCTGCAAGCACTGCAACCAAAAACTCAGGTAAGAATCATAAACGCAACTTCTGATAGTTTAAAGGAAGCTGGACAGAAACAGCTCAATGTTAATTGGACTCTATAATTATAAATGGATAAATACTGTGTGTATAATCTACTCCCAAGTGTTGATTGAAAACTGCAAGTCTTCTAAGTTAGTCTTTCTAAAGCTTCAGGAATTTGATTCATATAAATTATAATTAACCAACAAATTTTTATTGACTATAGTAGTAGAATATTATTAATCAACTGAATTGTTGCCAGTCAAGTCCCAATCATGGAATTCCACTTGCAAAATCAGATTTTTTTCCAAAGCTTAATAGTTCTATTTTATCAGAACCTTCTCTTTTTTCTTTCCCAGAAATGCATTTGATTATTATTATTTTTTTTAATTGAATCTTAATTACATAACTGGAAATTGTGTATCAAGTGACACAAATTCTCAAATATTCAGGAATGTATATAGAATTTTTTTTTGTTGTTATTCTATCAGGACTTTTGAATCAAGCACCATTATACAATTATATATACACTAACTCTAAAAATTAAAAATATATATTCTAAGTTTAAAGAATTTGCTTTCATTTTATTTGTATAATCGTAATTACAATACTGCAATAATCTTATTACATTGTGATTTAAGTGCTATGTCCAGACAATGTATTAACCTGTCAATATATTCTAGATTTTATATCTACGGTAAAATGTACAATTATATTGTACTGTCAAAATGATATATTCAGGTGCGAGTAATACTCAAACATTTCTGTAGTCTATTTTAGTACTACTCTAATAGTCCAGTAAATTAAATATATTTTATTAACGTAAAAAAAAAAAAATTTTTTACAATAATGTCTTATATATGCAAAACTGTAAGTACTACAATATTAAGTAAGATACTAGTAAAATTTGTCTTGCTTAGTAATTTTTTCTCTTGCATGGATCTAGTCTGCGTAACTACACCACCCACTATGGAGAATTCTACTGCGTGTTTCACTACCAGCAGCTCTTTAGAAAGAACGGCAACTATGATGAAGGCTTTGGCCACGAGCAGCACAAGAAACGCTGGCTGCTGAGCACAACAAACAACACCGACCTCTTATAAATCGAGTAGGTAAGGAAGTGTGCGGAACGCGTGGGATGCAATATGAATTCTGTAAGCGGACATTTAAAACACACTCAACAGAAGAGAAATAGTATAAACTATTTTGATCTTTTCCTCTGGGGTTTTCAGGTTATGAGACGGACGGTTATAACAGCTCTGAAGTACAAAACTGGCGATGAATGACATCTCAAGAGAATGTTGGAGCCTCTTAAAGTCTGCTTTGCTCTGAAACTAAAGCTAAATTTCTTCATTTCTTTTTAAAAATCATGTATTTCAGGTCTGCTGTATTTTTATACACCAATTTTAGAGAGTTATAGTGTCTAAGTATTCCCTCGCCATATAACCCCAATAAAAGCCATTTCTGTTGTAGGCTGTAACAATGCAAATTGTGAAAAAGTTCAAAAGGGGTGTGAATACTTTTGTAAGGCACCGCATACTATAAAGTATCTAGAAACTTAAAGATTTGGATAAAGAAACAATCCATAGGAGGAATTGGATGAAAATAAAATGAGATTTAATATTTGATTCTTCACTGTTAATTTTAAACATAATGCTAAGAAAAATGCTAGGTTTTTCACAATAACTCTGTCTGTGTTTTGAAACCAAGGCATTGAAAGAAAGTAACGATACAAGACAATAAAATCCATCACCCTTAACACAATTCCAAGAAATCGAACAAAAACGATCAAATAAAATGTGCTGTCATTCTTTATTCCATGAACAAAAATACGTTTTATAACGTCTTCCTCCGTCAGCAGGACGGGTGAAGCGCATCTGTATTTATTTCTGTGTTCACTAGAAATCCATCAATAGTCAAGTCAAAGAGTCTTAGAGCTGTATTATGTATTAATACTGAACCTTTGGTCAAATACACAACAGAAAAATGAATAAAACTCATGAGTAGTGTCGACAAGCTGCTAGACTTTGGGGATGTTTTATAGAAATACATATTTCGGGGTTTTTTTTAATTAAATTTTATTTTATTTACAGCACATATATCCACAAGCTCTTTTGTCGTCATTAGAGGATGTTTGGAACACGCTTACTTTGGTCTTTCGGTATTTCTTCAACAATATGTGATCAATGACATGGCAAATAATTCAACACACGTTTCTGAAAATATTTCTTCAAACACTGCTTTATAATTCAGTGTCCTGTGGTGACTCTTCAGTCATTTCTTGGTCGTTTCTTCCGTTTTCAACACTTCCCGTCTTTGACCTCCTACAAATAAATACATAAATATATATTTTTTATAAAAAAGAATCAGATATTCGTTTCAGAGGTGATTTTACATCTGGGTAATAACTCTCAACTTTAAAGTAACTCAAACGTGCACGTACGCCAAAATTACAACGTAAAAACCGTAAGTCAACGAATCAAGGCTGTATCCACTCACATGTTCTTATCCATGAGAGTGTCAGTGTGATCCAGAAGCTCGGTGTTCAGGGTCTCGGGAAGCATAAAGCAAAGTGCTCCAGCCAGAAATGGTAAACTCCCATAGATTACCATTGGAATGGCGTGATGATAGACATCCAAGAGACCAATTAGAGGAGCCAGAATCCCACCCACACGGGCAAACATGGCGTTTAATCCCGCCCCATTCTGCCTGCAGGAACAATGTTAACAGATCAACCAGGGCAAAGACAAGCTATGTAAGCAAAAAAAAAAAAAAAACAACAATGCTGAACAATGCAGATTCCTTCATGGAAATATGTATCTTGAATATACAAATACAGTATGCCATATTAACCTGGAATGCAAGTTAGTCATTATTTACCTCACGACAGTGGGGTACAGCTCAGCAGTATACACATAGACTATGGTAAAGGAGGCAGCGATTGAGAATTTGCCCACCACCGCTATGACAGTCACCGCTATGGGGTACTCTGGAAGAAAAGGTTTGAAGTTTGAGGTTTCAGCACATACAGTGTATTAATAACATAGAAAAGACCTGTACATGCATTAAAGTCACCCAACTACTAGTTCTAGAAATCCTGATTTTCTCATTCTCTTAAGAAAGAGATAAGCTGATAAGTACTCAATATGCGACATGCAAAGATTTATGGGGTGATAAAACACAAGCGCCAATCAGATCTCGATATACAAATGAATTCATTCATCCTCAGTAGCCTGTCTATCCAAGTCAGGGTTGAGGTAGACCCAGAGCCAATCCCAGGAACACTAAACGAATGTAGGGATACACCCTGGATGGGACGCCATGATACTAAGAGAATATCATATCAACTTCATCTAACACATGGTACCTGCTGGGATGGCAAGAATGACCAGACACGCAGTTCCCCCGAGGAGTAACGCTGCACTCTGAGATTTCCTTCTGCCAAAGCGTTCAACGAGTGGGTAGCAGCTTAGACGAGCAGGAAGCTCTGCAATGCCAAAGATGAACTGCGTCAGGTAGATGTCCAGGCCAAAGTTTCCCACATTCAGACTGATCCCATAGTACACCAGGCTGATCACAAACCTGCCAAAGGGATGAACCAATGACCAAAACGGTTGTGGGGAAACACTAGAATGTATTGTATCCTGGAATTAATGTAAAAGATACACATCTGCATTGCACACCATTGTGCATTATGTAAAATATACTGGATGCCCAGAATCTAGGAGTGATTTGTGTGCTACATCTTACCAGATGTAGCACATGATCAAGGTCCTTTTTCTCAGATTCCTCACTCGGAAAAGGTCCAGCATGTTGCCAGTTCTGACCGTGTTCTCTGCCTCCAGCTGATGGACAAATTCATTCACATTACAAATTCCATTTAAAAAAATAGAATGAAATGATGTTTTGCTGAGAGACACTTCCATTACCCTTTCAAGCAGAGATTCTGAAACTTTCCTGCCGTTGACCCGGGCTGCATTCAGGATTATCTTCTTGGCTTCCTCTTGTCTGCCCTGGGTGAGGAGCCATCGAGCCGACTCTGGCAGGATCCTTAAAACAGAGAGAACTTACATATTTGGAGTATATCTTTATTCCAAAGATTTCCAGTCGAGGCAGACAACAATCAAACTATAGACTTGAGCAGTTGTGGGATAAGGTCCTTGTTGAAAGGCTTCACAGGGGTCTCTGGTAGTTCTGACATTGAAAACAGATCTTCCGCAGAACCTTGACTACCGAGTTACCAGGTACCACTGGCTTCTAGTGTATGGGTTTAGAATTTGTCCCATACATGCCTTGTTAGCTAAAAGACCAGATATACAATCACAATCTATTTTCTTAGGGATGTTTGAGATGCAGAACCTAGAGCCTTGATATCATCAAATGGTATGTTAACCCAACATTCCCCCACACACTGGAACGAATTTCCACAGCAAACTTTTCTTGAAGACCTTAGCTGAAAAGACTACAAACCCACCCGCCAACATTAATGAAGGATGGATGTGAGGTTCAGAGTGAAAGCCTTACCAGAAGTAGACGCCGAAGACCAGATTTGGAGCGGACACAACTAATTGGAGGATCCTCCAATTGCGGATGCCGTACGCCAAGCCGGATAGTAACATCAGCCCCAGGGCATAGCAAGAGTGAGACAGGATGGTGAAGAGGGCCCGACGAGATGGACCACACCACTCAGGGCCTACGAAAAGATTAGCCATCGTTTTGACCTGCTAGAGGAATTATCTTAAATCTAAGACTACTGCATATGTTTGGAGTTTATAAGAAAGTTAATCTTAATAATGATTTTAAAAAAAAATCTCTAACGTGATGGCATTAAAAGGAATGGTATACGAATGACGTCCTCCATCAGTACCTATGATGTTGGTAGTGATGGTGATGCCGGATATAGTGATGCCAACCACAAAACGAAGAGCAATGTAAACATAGAAGTTGGGGGAGAAAGCAGCACCCACACCGAACAAGAACTGCACCGCCAATGAGAGTAACAAGACAAAACGCCGGCCATATCTGCAAAGGTAGAACACATTACCATTGTCAATACTTCAGCTTCATGTCCTCATAGTAACTAGTCTGACCCCAGTTTTGTGATCTTCAGAAAAAAAAAAAAAAAAAGTATAGAATGGTCATGCACTATGGTGGGCAATAGCACAAACAATGGATTTATCCATTCGCTAGGTTATATTTTCATAGGAAGCACACGTACTTGTCAGACATTGGCCCAAACAGCAGAGCCCCAATGAGGAGTCCAGCCATGTAGATAGATTGCGAGGTCTCATTCAGACTCTTACTGCCACACACCAAGTCAAACTAAAAGGAAAATAAAGAAAGAGAGTAAAAATGTCAAAGCAAGCATTTAAACAAGTTGGTGTCCCAGTAGCCTTCGACTTTCAAATCCATTTAGCATCCTAAAGGGTCTAGAAAGCTGGTTACTCATGCAAGGAAGCCTTGAGGAAACTTATCCAGCTCCAGTTCCTCTGCATTGTCAACATCCTAGACAAGTGTTATCACGTCTCTTCTATTAGTCTCGTCTGTTGGTGGACAAATACATCTTTATTTCCGCTATCTCCATGCAAAGTTTCCTGATTGTATGCTCTGACAGTTCGCAAGTTGTCTTAGCCTAAGCTCTTAGAATTTTTTTTTTTTCTTTCTTGCAGTTTTCAGTTGTGTATTATGTATTTCTGACCCTCTGATCTTGTGTTTTGTAAATCTATTAAAGATCTACCTGTCAAATCTATCTGGGTTTTTGTTTTCCTGGAGCCCATTATGGACAATTTTGGAAATCCCAGAATAAAAGATGGTGGCCTCCGTCCTGGTCGAGCGCTAGCTGTTTCTGCTAGAAGAATTTGTTTCATTTTATACCAATAATCACCCTTGAAGGTCGGAAGCTTAAGCTAATGGCTTTTACTAGGTTATTTCAAACCCAAAAAGTGCAAATCACAAAAATGTCTAGCAGCAGTTTACAACATCTGCGTGTCAGCCACTGGTTGACATTAAATGGTTTGTGATGAGCAAGGTTCTACTTTGTCAAGTGAAAGTGATGGTAAAGGAGAGTCTAGTGCAAAAATCCCAGAAGTAAAAAAAAAATAAAATAAAATAAAAAAAATAAATAAAAAAATTAGCATTTCCTTTCTCATTTGGTTTTCTCTTTACTAATTATGCAGTGTCTGCAGTTTGGGTGGGAGGACTGAAAAAGCTTGAGAACCACTGATCTAGTGAGTATCTTAAGGTTCCTTAGTTATTCTTTGACTAGATAGGAGTTTAGTTTTCTAAAAGTTCTACTAGGAAGCTTTTCTGAAAGGGATATCTTTAGTGGTATGGTTCCAACCGTATTCTCCCAAAGGGGCACAACAGTAAAACGTTCATCCCATCATCCAGAGATCGCAAGTTCAAATCCCGATGATGCCACAGCCATCCGAGAATGGGAGCCTAAGAAATAAAACTGGTTGTGCGCTCAAGAAGGGACATACTCTTTCTCCCCTGTCAATCACAGCGACACTAGCCAATCGTGGATGTCCGCGAACTTTCACCCTCCCTGGTTGGTAGCTGTTCTGTGATAAGGGAGACATGCTGGATTGTTGGGAATTGGTCATGACTCAATTATGGAGAGGGATAAACCCAATAGAGAATTGAGTAGACCCCATACCATTATCAAGCAACACTGCTTATATTAGAATAAATGCAAAATGACATTCAAAACAATGGTGTATTTTTAAGAAATACATCTTACCTCTGTAATTAAGGTGCTAGTCCCTTGAGGCACTTGGTAAATCCAGCCATCTTTGCATTCCTCTGTTGCGTTTAGTCCATAGGCTTCAATAACTTCAAGTTCAAGTTCAACAGGAGTGAACATTTGACAGCTCTCATACTTGCCAGCTGGGTCTTTAGGAACTGTCAAATTTAACTGCTCCTCGTAAGTCAGGTTCGGCCCTTGTTTCCGAATCCAGTCAGTATTACAGTTGTGTGGGGAATTCAGGCCAGTAAACACCTGGACAAACATGTGAAAAGCTGAGAAGATGTTGGGGAGGCATATTACCCCAAGCAGGCGCTTCTGGAATGGGCCGAAATCCCCAATAGCTGATAATATCTGGCTAAAGTCGATCATCTTGAGCTAGAGCAGAGCAATTCCTTTGCAGTTAAGACAGGAGTTTGCCCATGTGGAGATGAATTTAAATCTGTAATCCGGTTCAGGCTAATCTAACTATGTAATATCTATGTAATATGACATGCCATTTCATATTACATAAGAGTGAGCTATGGACAAACAAAGAGAAAAGTTAAATATTTTCTTCTTCTTCGTAAGTTCTTGTAAGTTTCAAATAGAAAAAATGATTTGAATCCATTCTGCAGTTGCCATTAATCTAAGAGACTCTAAGGATCAAGCTCCACTTGTGTGTGTGTGTGTGTGTGTGAGATATGTCAGGGACTTTGGAGCACAAAAAAACATGTGTGCACTTTGACACTTAAAAGGAAAAAAAAGCTGTCAGCAAAGGTAGAGCCAATACACAAGTGAGTATCAATAACTCGCATTTACCACCTATAATAAAACAATGGTTAATTTGTAATCAGCTGAAGAAATGAATAAATAAGTCGATACGAGATCTTTAATAAAAAAAACAAAACAAAAAACATAGAGCCACAAGAGAGCTGCGGGGTCCGAGCACCCTTCACAAAGATCACCATATTTTTGTGCAGATGCGCCATCCAAATTACAAACTGGTTTGCTATCAGACAATAAATAGATAAATAAATAAATCGCCCTGTAACTCAATATTCTCACGATATGGAACAAAACACAAAATGCTGTAATGCCACCATCAGGGCAATCAGATTCATCTCACTTACCCCAGTACTCCGATGAGAATACTGACCCAACGTCACTTCTGTACAACATACGGCTTGCTCTGCATGATTCATTTCGGAGAAAGAGAGCGGAAAAGGAGAAGAAGAAGAATAATAAGGAAAAGAGGTTCTAACACAGGTATGAGAGTTCTTGGGCCCCTAATATGAATAAACATGAAGCAAAAAAAAAAAAAAAAGGAACGGATACAACTTATCATTTATATAGAGTATACCGCAAAATGAAGCAAATTGAACATGTACACAAAGCATGAACTTGAATGAAGCTACACATATCCTTAAATAAACAGAAAACATAAGGGATGGAACTGAAAAACGGATAAAAGCTATTTCCTACATTCTTCCACACTATAAAAGGTGGTTTCTTGAGTTCACCTCTTTGAGGGAACCAGAAGTTCTATGCAAAACCCTGCAATGAAGACTACTTTTAGAAAACTATCATACAAAGACCCATAAATATATGGAAGGGATAATCCACGGCTAGGTGTGCGTTACATGACGTGAAGGGGCATTAAGATCGTCGATTACCTCACTTATACCACGGTCACTTGCTAGCACTGACGAGCTAAAGCAGTCATTGTTGTTTTCAGCAGAAAATTAGACTGAAAGAACAATAACGGTTCATTTTTGTTAGTTATTTTATATACGGGTGCACTTGTTCCAAATCATACACAGAAATAAAGTAGTGCGATAAGATTACATTTTCCTGAATGAATTATAAGAAACAGACATTATAGAGAGAGAGAGAGAGAGAGAGAGAGAGAGAGAGAGAGAGATATTGCACGTGTCAATTACCTGCGTCTGTGCCGCATCTCTACTAATAATGAAGCTGCGAGTTTAACTGTATGTTACTATGGTTACAGGTGTTTATAAGCAGCGTATTAATTTAGAACAGTGGATTAAACTGACCGGAACTACCTGTGATATATAGGCATACGGTTTTAACACACACCTTCCATCCAATCAGAATCGAGTATTCTGTGAGAGCATGGTATAACTTGTTATCTATGGAGAAGCTTAAAAGAAAGCAATGGAAAGTTCAGGAAGCTAAAAAGCGTGACTAAAACCCCAAAGAATGCTTGCAGATAAGGGAAAGAAAAAGCACTGTATATAAATCAAATAATACTGAATTGTTTGTAGAAGGACAATATGTTCTTGCAGATATAAGAGAAAAAAAATTTATTTTTCTTTTTCTTGGTGAAAGGGTATCTGAAATATTGTTGGCCATAATGTTCAAAAATTCTGAAATTGATCCTTTTACATTTTTGGTCTGGATCTCAGCCTGTAACACCGGACATAAGTTCTGTATCAGTAAACACAAGGCTGTGAGATATTTAATAAGGGCTCAATTATTGTATTAAAACCCACAATAAATCAATCCCTAATTGATCTTTATTGAAACACACACACACACACACACACACACACACACACACACACACACACACACACACACAGAGTAAACATCACTATAGCAATTCAAACAAGCTGATATGTTCATTCTTTATTGATTTTTAAAATAATCAGAGAAACATGCATCCAAGTTCAAAACCAACAAGAGTGCGAATGAGCGAAATAAAAGTGACCAACCTAACGCAAAGATGAAATATCTTACAGTTGGATGTTATTGCCTGTAATAATTCGAGTGTGAAGGTTGTCTGTCCAAACACTACAGCATTGCTATACATTTCAGCAAAAAAAAAAAGAAAAAAAAAAAAAGAAAGAAAGAACGGATGGATGTGTGAGGTTTACAGCAAAACGGGGGATGACGTCATCGATCAGATTTTTCTCGTTATTTTAATAATGCTTGTGAATTGCAAAATAAAAGTTTGGTGTTTTTTTTTTTAAAAGATTTTATTTCATATATTTTTAATGGAATTCATGACATCAGCATACAAGGGTACTTGATCTAAATCCTCAATAATTGAATATTACATTATTATTATTATTATTATTTAATATTATATCTAGCATTTTAAGTGTCTGGCATGATTGACAGTGAATTATACTCAAAGGTAAAAGAATGAACAAGGCCATTACTAGGAAACTCAAGACTATAAATAGGAATACCTCAGCAATACTGGATTTTCCACCAAAAACTGATGCACAAATGGGGCATAATCAGATGTGAAGGCTGCTTCAACCTGAAAGAAACATCTTCCAACCTTCATGTAAGTGCAGTCTTTCCCCAGTCTTAACATGAGTCACGTGAGCCCTCAGCGCTGTTATGGGAAATGACAGCCGTCTTGTGTGATCTTTCAAATTCTTACCTTTAGTTATAGTGAACATTTATAACATGTTACACGTCAGATTTTCATGAATGAATAAAAGCAGACTGTGAACGCAGATGACTGGAAATGGGAGACTGATATGCATTCAAAAAAAAGAATAAATAAAAAGCCAGAGCTTTTGGATCTTTACGTGCTAAAGCAAGATGAGCAGCTTGTTCGCTATCCTGCTGCTGTGGTCGTGAACTATACGATACATTCAGTGAGGTGGGGCGAGGGCGGGGGTGGGGGTGGGGGGGTGTTTGCAAATCCGACAGACCTCCTCCACACGGAAAGGAAACGGATATGTTTGCTCCCATCAGGATTTGGTGGCCGAGAACGGAAGAGCTAAAGAGCTCGGTGTGCTTTGGCAGCCTGGCGTCACGCCCCACAAACCGCATTCGTTAAAGAAAGAAGAAGAAAAAAAAGGTGTGGGGGACAATGAGTGCAACAACCAAAACAAAACCCAAATCACGTTATTTACAGGCAAGAGCAGATTCAATCAAGTACTGGTTCAGCCACATCAGAGAGAGAGAGAGGGGGGGGACTAAAAACGACAGACGCCGGTAACACCAGAAAGACAGATACATGTTTTTGTTTTGTTTTTCATCCCCAAGCAACATCGTTCATGGTATAAAAGCAATAACTTAATTTTACGGAGTAGTGAGTCACAAAGATGTGTAATATGGGGTTGGGGGGGGGTTGTGTTGGGAAGAGGTTTTTTCTTCTTTTTTTTTTAAACTTACATTTCCACACGGGACTGTACACAAAAAGGACCTGAAACCCTAAAATTCGCAGACGGGAATATTTAAAAACCTGAAAAGGTTTTTAACACCACATTTTATTTACATTTTGGAAAAATTTTCTTCAGTGATTGCAGAGTTGGGGGGGGGGGGTGGGTGGGGGGGAAGAGAGAGACAGAGAGGGAGGGGAAGAGAGAGAGAGAGAGAGAGAGAGAGAGAGAGAGAGAGGGAGGGGAAGAGAGAGAGAGAGAGAGAGAGAGGGAGGGGAAAGAGGGAGGGAGAGAGAGAGGGAGAGAGGGGGGGAAAGAGGGAGGGAGAGAGAGAGGGAGAGAGAGGAGGGGAGAGAGGGAGGGAGGGAGAGAGAGCGAGAGAGAGAGACGGAGAGAGAAGGAGGGGGGAGAGAGAGGGGGAGAGAGGGGGAGAGAAGGGAGAGAGAGGGAGAGAGAGGGGGAAAGAGGGGGGGAGAGAGAGAGAGAGAGAGAGAGAGAGAGAGAGAGAGAGGGGCAGGCATAATCAGTGACTAATTAAATCAATAAATTCATTAACAGAGGTGGACAGATCTGTAGCCTGGCTGCCCGGGGAAGAGCAGATTTTGTGACCAGATTATTAATTCTTTATTTATAATTGCCTGGCAGACAAGTAGGTTCAACAACTGGAGAAGGAAAAAAAAAACCTACTTCTTACTGACTTTAGCAAAACAAACAAACATTTGTATTTAGTCTGTAGCGTAGTGTTGCCCAATGACTGACTTTTAATCGAAGTCGCAAACATGACACGCTACAAACAGTTTGTTTCTTTGCTTAGTCCAGTCAGTTTCCAGTCTACTTGCCTGGCGGGCAAGTTAATACATTTATGATTTGTCCACCCCGATCAGGTACAAGTGTGTCTTCTGTGTGCACCCACTCGTGTATGCGGGCTGCTAAACAGCACGATGTTTGCATTGCGATAAATACCAGTGCATCACGCAGACAAGGAATTCTGTACAGCAGCTGAGAACGCAAAAAAAAAAAAAGAAAGAAAAATTAAGAAAAAAAGTGCCTAGGAACATAAGTGGTTCACGAGAACCTTCTGAAAGCAGATTTGCAGATTCGTCTGGTCACAATAAGGCTAAAAGTGTGTGCTGGAGTACGGCACTCACTTCAGTTGAAGTGTGCGAGCTGTCTTGTTTTTATTATTCTGTGTGGAAATGAAATCTCCACAATTCATTAGGACTTTCTCCTTAAACATGCATTCAGTAGCTCTTGAATATAAGGCCATGATTACATTAATCAACATTTTAGGGCGTTAGTTTCAGATTGTGCAAATGTCAGGACGTATATTACAGGAGGAAACAGGAAAAAATGAAAATGAACACAACGTGGTTGATGATGGAGAAAAGAAAAGAAAAAAAAAAAAGAAAGAAAACATCCTTCTACATATACACTGTAAACTTTAGTTGACTGTTTCCTATAGATTCTGATCTCATCCTTTCACCCCAGTGCCTTCCACAGCTGGGAGGTTTTCGGGTTAAATCCTATGGGCTCACGACACGGTACGGTTTTCTTTGGCAGAAGTGGTATCTCAAATGGTGCGCAGGGGATGAATGTGTCATTCTATTGGTGTGGTGTTGGTTGTGTTTTTTTTTTTTTGTTGTTTGCTTTTCACATTTTTAGGCAAGTCATGGTCCACGCATGGAGGCAAACTTTAACTGATACTGAGCTGAGCAAATCCCATGAGTTTGACGTCGTCAGGAATCTCAGAGCCTTCGACGCCGGATGCCTGCAAAGACAGGGAAGTTGGTATGGTTCCTGCTTAACGGTATTCGTTTCTATGGGAACAAGCCAACTGTTTGGAACTCACCAGCTTAAAAGTGACGTTTTTATTGGCTTGAGGCTCGTCGACTATCTTCTGCAAATTAGCAGCAACTTTATAATAAAAAAAAAAGGAAAAAAAAACACATTGATGATTAATATTCATAACAGCAGTTTAAATTGAAATATTATAAAACATGTTTTAGATTTCATTGAAGTTTTTATTCCTTTTGGATGCTTTGTTAGATTCGTTTAAGAATCGAGGAGCAGAATATCTGCATTAATAGCAGCATGTCCCAGCTATGTTTTATTGCATCATAAAATATGAGAGCCAATAGACAAATGCGATCCACGCATATTATTAAACCAGAAAGTGTTGGTGCTTCTGTGGCTTTTTTGAAAAAAAATCATCTACATTTTCTATGCAAGTACAAAATGAAGAAATGTATTATTTAACAGAAAGTGGGAAAAAAAAACAAACAAAAAAAACAAACAACCCACCATCTGAGAAATCGTGATCAATTAGTAATTGTGTGGGTTGTTTTTTTTTTTTTTTATGAAAAACTTTAAGGGCATTACAAAGGCTGAGAAATATTCTAATGGTTACTTACCTATAACTAAATCTCTCCCATCTACCAGACCTGCCGACACCAGCTCCTGGGATACCCCGTCTGCCGTGTCTACAGAATAACACAAAGCAAGTAAATGAGAAAGAGGGATGAGAGACGAACGACTGCAGTGTTGAATAACGATATACTTTAATTTTCCTGCAACAACTTAAACGGTAAACACACAGACCTGGAACTTCACCATAAAGAGAGATCTTTAGCTTCTATTTATGTCTTGCCTGATTTGTTTAAAGCACACCTATTAGGGTTTTGAAACGTGCCTAGTTTTGTTTTAAAGGTCTCATACAATAGATTTACACGCATCCTAGGTCTAAAAACACTTTAAGGTGCTCATCATTTAAACTGCAGCATTACATATTTTCCCCCCGGTGTCACAAACGACTCGTTAAATGATCCGTTCTAAAGGATTCGTTCTAAACTCCTCCTTTCACAGAGCATACTCTGCTCTGATTGGTCAGATGTCCCAGTCTGTTCTGATTGGTCTACTCTGTTGTGATTGGAAACTGTGTGGCTTTAGAAGGTAATAAACCTAAAAACATCATCTTCTAGACGTCCTTATTTTGGCCAGATTTGAAAAATCTTTGCATGTGTCCTTCTAAAATAAGGCGATCTCCAAATTTCATATTAGCATTCAAATGCCTATAATGTTAGGCTGACCAAGATAGTGCTTTCTATGGTCAAAAAAAGCCCCAGGAATGTAATATAAATTAATGATTACCTTTAATGTTTCAGATTAACTTTATTTAATGTTTCATACTCATTACAATGCAACACTCCAAGACCCAATTCCAAATTGCTTCCTATTTACTACAGATGCTCACTATACACAGTACAGTCCAATAAAACGGCATTTGAGAGTCAAAAACAAACGAACAAAAAAAAAAACACATTTCATGTGAAACATTTCAGTCGTGTGTCTGTGTGTGTGTGTGTGTGTGTATATACAAAATAAAAAAATGTAAAACAAGCAATTTATTGAGAACCCAGAGCATAACGGTCACTTAATGAAACGTTTAGGAAATGGGTTCTTATGTGATTAAAAGTAGTACATTGATCTGAAAAAAGAAAAATCCAATTAGTAATTCAAACTGCTTACCTCGTCCAGGCATAAACTCAAATCGTATGTCGTTGAGCTCCTTCTTCAGGTTTCTGGAGAACAGACGAGAGAACACCTAGTGATGATGTGTAAAAGCATAGGTGTAGCAAATGCCCTTAATTATTTACTGTTCCTCAACATGTTTATCCTCTAGAATTTCCCATCTTTACTTTCTTGTGTCAAAATGTTGACGTTAGGACTCCTTTAGTGATTTGGCGTTGACAGAAGATGAGCACTAGCATCATATTTAAGACCCTGGACGGGTTTAATGATGGGAATGTGAATGCAGATTTATGCCACACAGCAGACCGGCTGTTAAAATGAGGCTCAGTGACGGAGCAGACACACAAGCACATACCTCAACCTTAACACCAGGCTGATGGGTGATTTGGAGGAATCGCTGGCAGTGGCAGGGGCAGGAACTGGGGCAGGGGCCGGCGCTGGAACCTGAGGGTCAAAGGTCAAATGTGTGAGCATTCCAGCAGTGGCTTTTGAGCTCAACTCTTGTTAAAAAAAAGATACTTTTGTCCGCGATGATCATAAAAACCTCTGCGAAATCCTGTATAGACTGACTTTTAATTCTGACACAAATTACACAACAATGGGCGATATGATATGAAATCATTATTACTATTATTATTATCCATATTATTAATATAGATATACAATTTTCTACAGCCCTATGTCATACATCTTTTACCACCACAATCTCATGTCCTCCTGTGCAAATCAAAATGTTGCATCAGGAATGATCTGTGGACCGATTAGAAGGTTTACCTGGGCGGGGTTAGCAGGAGCAGGCGGGCACTGTAAGGGCGGCACGGCCTGCCCACCAGACTGAGGTAAATCGGGTTGGGCAGGAACACCCGTCTGGAGGTGACTGACGAAGGGCTCGGCTGGCTGGAAAAGCTGCTGACGGGCAAAACGACATGACACAGAGATGCTTATTAAACAAGTCAAACTCCTTTCATCATCATCATCATCATCTACAATGATCCGAATGTTCCAGAGCAACTAATACCTCTCCATTCTCCTCCCCAATTTGGTTACCTGCCAATTCTCACCCCACCTGCCAGCTCTCTACCCAATCATACCACAGATACTAACTGGGGAGGGTGAGGGCTAACACGTGCTTCCTCTGAGACACGTGAATACCGCCAACCGCATCTTTACACTTAAAGGAAAGAGCGATCTACTGTCTTCCACATTCAAAAGAAAAAAAAATGCAGCACTTAAACATTCATCTCACACAACATTATCCACTGGCCAATTTGATTGGGGTTGGCAATATACACGAGAGGGAGGCGCTAAATATGAATATCACTTCATTCCACACACAACAAAATAGAACAAGCATGCATTTCCAGAAACTACTCTATGAAAATTCAGATTCAAAGATAAGTCCTTACCTCCGAGTTCTGAGTGCCCTCCTTTACTCTTGGAGACTATAAACACATGGGGGGGGGGGAGAGAGAGAGAGATGTTAAAGGTGCAGCAGTAGAGGGGAAGATCATCAGGTTACCAAGCGCTGCCATGTTTATGCGTTCAATGCACACACTTTTGTTCATTTTTGAAATGCACTTCTTATGACGGTTTAGTTTTGAAAATCGATGATGATTGGGTCATATCTGTGATACAATGTGTATAAAGGGGTTTATACTTATTAATTTCCCATTAAACCCAAATTCCAAACAGAAATCATTAGTGTTGTGCCGCTTCCTGCACAACGGCCGTTTTATTCCCAAGCTCACAGGGCTCCATCCTTTAAATCTCCTTCGTATGAATATACAACCTACGGCTTTTAATGAACACGCCTATTCAGAGTTTCACACAGATCTAACTGCTCCTAGAACAAAGACCTGTCACGAATCTGTCTGCGTTCAACAGCACCGTTTTAAACCGTGGTCTTAAATCCACAAACATCGCTTTCACTCTCGAATCGGTCTCGGGTGCAAAAGCGATCGGCTTTTGATGATGCCGGAGGATCGAGGGCGTTATCCGCTTGTCTTATCTATTATACATTATATTACTCCTTTTACAGGCTGATTTATTGAGGGACTCCGCACATAAACGTCACTTAACGGTTCAATTTTGCTCGGTTGTGAGATTTAAATTATTTATAATGTACTCAGATGCGACGTATGAATGATTTTAACAGCCACCGTTTACTGCACTTGTAAACTTCGTCAAAAGTGCTTACACACTCGAGATTTCAGCCTTTTAGTTTTAAATGACCTCATTTCAAATTCTCTACAATTCGGGAATCTAAATGAGAAATAGGAATACGTGATGGTTATTATTAATTGTGAGAAATCCTAGAAACGTTCTAGGTCTAATCTAATCTAATCTAGCCAAAAATCTTTATAATTCTATCTTTATAGACATTAAATCATTATAACACACTTCATGGACCACATACAGTCCCCTACGAAACTATTGGAACGACACGGCCTATTCGTTTTGTTTGTGCCGTATACACCAAAGACGTTTGGGTTTGAGCTCAGAAGATGGATATGAGACGAGAGTTTAGGATTTCGGCTTTTATTTCCTGATATTTACATCTAGACGTGTTAAACAGCATAAAACATGGAGCCTTTTGTATCAGACCACACAATTTTTAGGTGAGCAAAAGTATAGGAACAGATAAGATTTGAAGTAAATGAAAGTAAATAACAGTTAATATTTGGTTGCATTGCCCTTGCTTGTAATAACTGCATCGAGCCTACAACTCCCTGACACCAAATTGTTGGTTTCTTCTATTGTGATGCTTTTCCAGGCTTTTACTGCAGCCTCTTTCAGATGTTTGTTTCGGAGGGTAGTTCTCCCTTCAGTCTCCTCTTCAGGAGGTGAAATGCTGCTCAATTGGGTTAAGTTCTGGTGATCGACTTGGCCGGTCTAAAACCTTACACTTTTTCCCCCCGATGAAGCCCATTGTTGAGGGGTCTGTGTTTTGGATCACTGTCTTGCTGCATGATGACATTTGGATGAATTGCTCTGTAAATTAGCAGACAAAATGTTCCTGTAATCTTCTGAATTCATTCTGCCGCTACCATCATGAGTTCCATCATCAATAAAGATTAGTGAGAATGTTCCAAAAGCAGCCGTGCAATCCCAATCCATGACACTACCTCCACCATGCTTCACAGATGAGCTTGTATGTTATGGATCACAAGCAGATCCTTTCTTTCTCCACACTTTGGTATAGGTTTATCTTGGTTCCAGAACTTTTGTGGTTCATCTCTGTATTTCTTTGTGAATTCCAATCTGGCTTTCCCTTTCTTACTGCTGATGAGTGATTTTGAACTCTATATATCTGCTCTCGAAGTCTTCATCGAACAGTGGGTTGTGATACATCCCCCCCTGCCCTGTTTGGGTTGTTGATGATGTCACTAACTCTTGTTTCCGGGTTTTGCTTCACAGCTCTCACAATGTTTGTCATCAGCTGCTGTTGGTTTCCTTGGCCGAACCACTCGGTGTCTGTTGCTCAGTACACCAGTGGTTTGTTTCTTTTTCATTGCCCAATCTTTGTACAATGCCTCTGATTGATTTTCCCACTTTTCTCCCATAGACAGCTCTCTGATCTTCATGTTGGTTTATCCTTTGTAACAACAGTCTTCACAGGTGAAACTGAAGGCTAAATCCAAGAATAGATGTTCAGAGATATTTACTGTTTAAACAATCAATCAAACTAACAGGACACACCTGGGTAACAAGAAACACCGGTCAGTCGCATGTTCCAATATTTTTGCTCACCTACAAATCGGGTGGTGCGATACAAAATCTTTCCAGTCCACCTGTTTTTAATAAAGCACTCAATCAGTGTTGCACTAGGATCTGAGAGCGACCAATTAGTAAGCTCCACAGAGATTTAAGGTTTCCTTATTTAATCGCTGTTCTGTATCATTTCGTTTTAATCGTTATTTACACTATTTTAGTTTAAATTTAACAAAGTAGTTTCTAATCTTCGGGCCACGGTCCTATTACAGCTCGATTCTGCCCGGATGTGTGCCGTGGGGATTCTGTGCTGTAAGTCACAAGTTGTCAAAGTTTGGGAGGTCTGCTGTGATTAAAATTATTCAGCACTTAAAACTCCTCGACATCTAAATGGAGTTGTGATGTATTGATTACGTCAGATTAATCATCAGCCAATCACTTTAGAAGCAACATTAAAGACCTCAGTATGATGTTAAACTAGAATAGACAGGTGTGTCTCAGAAAATTTGAATATCGTGGAAAAGGTCATTTTTTCCCCATAATTTAACTCAAAGTTTAACTTTCATATATTCTAGATTTATTACACAAAGTGAAATATTTTATGTTTTAAATCTCGATGATTACGGCTTACAGCTCACGGAAATAAAAAATTCAGTATCTCAAAATATTAGAGTAAAGAATTTACAATACAGAAATGTCGACCTGAGAAGACTCTAATCAGCGAATTAACTGAAAACACCTGCAAAGGTTTCCTGAGGCTTTAATCTCTCAGTCTGGTTCAGTACACACGAACACAATCATTTTTTTTTTAGATAAAAGTAAATTTCATTTAGAAATCAAGGTCCCAGAGTCTGGAGGAAGAGTGGAGAGGAACAGAATCCAAGTCGCTGGAAGTCCAGTGTGAAGTTTCCACAGTCAGTGATGATTTGAGGTGCCATGTCATCTGCTGGTGTTGGTCCAGTGTGTTTTCTCAAGTCGAGAGTCGATGCAGCGTCAACCAGGAGATTTTAGAGCACTTCCATCTGCTGACGAGCTTTATGGAGATGCTGATTTCCTTTTCCAGCAGGACTCAGCACCTGCCCACAGTGCCAAACTACTAGTAACTGGTTTGCTGATCGTGGTATTACTGTGCTTGATTGGCCAGCCGACTCGCCTGACCCGAACCCCATAGAGAATCTATGAGAGACACCAGACCTAACAATACAGACGAGCTGAAGGCCGCTATCAAAGCAACCCGGGCTTCCAGAACACCTCAGCAGTGCCACAGGCTGATCGCCTCCTTGCCACGCCGCATTGATGTAATTCCTGTAAAAGAATTAAAGCCCCGACCGAGCACTGATTGCATAAATTAACATACTTTTCACAAGGTCGACATTTCTATATTATAAACTCTTTATTAGAATATTTTGAGATACTGGAATTTTGATTTCTGTGAGCTGTAAGCCGTAATCATTGAGAGTAAAACAAAAAAAAGGCTTACAATATTTCACTTTACGTGTAATGAATCTAGAATATATGAAGGTTCCACTTTTTTAATTAAATTACAAAAAAAAAAATTATATTCAAATTTTTTTTGAGATGCACCTGTATAGAGTAGTCTACATGTGAAATATATCACTCTCTCAACTTTGTCTCCTAATACATATAAATATAATCTATATCTGATCAGTGTAATAGGACACCAATAGTGGTTTCAGTGAAAGTGTTCAACAACAAAAGTGTGCGTTAGCCCGAAGCCAGTGTGTGTTAGTGCTGTACCCTGAGCACGGATTATTCACCCGTTAAATGGTTAAAAGAAGTCATTTATTTAAAAGGTGAGTTGTGAACACACACACAGAGCGATACAAATGGCTTCCAGGAAAGACAACCTCCCAAAATATACACTGTATTTTATTTTATTTTATTTTTTTTTGGACTTCCTCCTGTCCTGTAAAAATGATCTGATTCAGAGGATGGGGTAAAATGTAATATCACGCTTAGAAATAAGATCAGGAAGAACAGTGCTAGGGTCGAGGCGGAACAGAAACGAGCCGTTTCTATGGCAACTCGCATGGCCACATTGAAGATAACGATCACTGTAGCTGCGTCTAATTAAAACTATTTTAAAATCCCAAAATGTCGCTGAAACACACGGTATGGCCAAAAGTATGTGGACACCTGACCATCACACCCTGCATGTGGTTGTTCCCTAAATTGATGCCACGAAGTTAGAAGTGCACAATTCTATAAAACGTCTTTGTATGCTGTTACTTTACAATTTCCCTTCACTGGAACTAAGAGGTCCAAACCTGTTCCAGCATGGCGACGCCCCTGTGCACAAAGCCAGCTCCATAAAGTCATCATTTTTACCAAGGTTGGAGTGGAAGAACTCGAGGATCCTGCAAGAGCCCTAACCTCAACCCCATTCAACACCTTTGTGACGAACTGGAACGCTGACTGCATCCCAGACCTCCTCGCCTGTCCGCGCTAATGTTCTTGAGTGTGAATGATCGCAAATGCCCATCCAGTGGAAGGCCTTTGGAAGAGTGGATATTGTTATAACAGCAAAGGTGGAACTAAATCTGGAACGGGATGTTCAAAAAGCACACATCAAAAGCACAAACTTAAAATATAGTATATAAACTTCAGTGCCTTCTGTTGGCTCCGCCCCCTTGTGTTACACGAGCTGACTTAATACTGATTAACAGTATTAATAGTGCTCTATTAAATGGTATTAATCGTGAGAAAGACTGCAGTTGATTCCCTAATGCGAACACACTGCTGTGCAAAATGAACCACTTCAGACGCAGCTTATGATGCTAGTAGTCACACAACAATATCTGAGCATCTTACACCGTTTTAATAATGCTAAATTCTACATTACAACTCAAGGAGAAGAAGAAGCCTTTATTTATCACATATACATCACGGCACAGTGGAACAAGGCTGGGGTCCGAGCGCAGGGTCAGCCATGAGGGGTAAGGTCCTTGATCAAGGACTCAACATGGTGGTGCTGGAGCTTGAACCCTCAACCTTCTGATCAGTAACTGCTGAGCCTCGACTGCTGAGCCACCACCCCCCTTATAACTATAAGCTTGAAACTACGTTTCGCACCATCCTCTGAATCAGATAACTGTAAACTCTGATCAATTTCAACTTGGATACTTACTGCAATTCTGACAAGACACGAACATTTTTAAGTGTTTGTATTTTTTAGATTACAGCTGCAGACATCTATTATGTGTTAGCAAAGCTTGTAGGGGTGTTGGGGGAAGCTGGAATCTTTTTGTCTGGCCTCACTAATCAAATTCGATATTTAATCTGCTGAAGGAAATCTCTGAATGTCTGAGTCATCTTCCAAGAACTGTTTAGAGTATTAATAACCAAATACTTTTCTCAGGACATGATTCCTCCACCATCCCCCCACCCCACCTGAAAACGATCCAATCATGATTGGACCGTGATCCAATCAGCAGTGATTGTAATAACTGGCTCAATAGATTTATCTGTTATGTATTATAAGAAATAAAATATGACGAGACATGCTGATTATTTTCCGATAACAGCACATCCCAAGATATTTGATTCCTTTTATACCACAGCAATTGGGCAACGATGACCAAAAAAAGATTGCTTTTTAGTTATTAAAGTACATACATATACACATTTTATATATATATATATATATATATATATATATATATATATATATATATATATATATATATTTTTTTTTGTATTGGAGACTCCTTCCACATCAAAACTTATTTTTTTCTTTTTTATACGTTTCCTTGTTACATTATACAACAGCCTATTTTAATCTGTTTATTACTAGCCAAAGATTATTTGTTGGTCCGTGCGAAAGAGCTGCTTGTGTTTTGGGATTGATCTTGCTGCCAGTGCTACTGTCAGAGCTGCTGTTATAGAAAAATCAAATCAATCCACACCTTCTGACCAGTCAGATTTGACACTGCTGTGGTATAATTATTAATTCTCATCTTCTGAGTATTACTGAGTTTTGGATAACTGATGAACCGAAATCAGTTCTTGGAAGTGGACCCGGTCTTTGCAACCTGGATATATTATTCTAATCCTAGGCTGTCAAGGAACGCCGAAAAAAGAAAAAATCCCTTTTTTGGTCTGGATGTAGATGAAATACCTATTTATGTTTTTAGTAAGCATTTTCGTGGTCTAATCAGCCCTTTGTACACTCTTCTACATCCTGTTGGTCATTCTAATACAGTTTGCTTCTCCTAGAAGGGAGTGTTTCCTTGTTAATGGAGCCATCTGTATGTGCTGGAGAAAAGCCCAACCCTATCTGGAGGAACTTCCAAAGGCTGAGAGAAGCGAACTTGTCGCCGCGGTGCGCTAACCGACTTGGGCAACTGCTCCTTCGGGTGTCAAAGACAAAACACATATCACAACATACGAACACATGCACTCAAATGTGGGGCTCTTGAAATGATGAAAATGCAGGGCTACATCAAACCACAATGGCAAATATTTCACGTGTGTGGGGGGGGTGATATAATAAGTTAAGAGGAAAGGTGTTTACAGACACACCACTTTACACTCAGAAGGCCACAGGAAGAACGTGTGCGTCAGAAAAAGAGACAGAGATACAGTTGTGCTCGTAAATTTACATACCCCTTGCAGAACCTGCAAAATGTTAATAATTGACAAAAAAAAATGATTAAAATTGTAAATAGTTTTTTTTATTTAGTCATGCCCTGAATAAGCTATTTCACATAAATGTTTACATAGTCCACAAGACACAATAATGACTGAATTTACACAAATGAACCGGTTCAAAAGTTTACACACGCTCGATTCTTAATCCTGTGTGTCGTTATCTGGATGATCAACGACTGTTTTTATGTAAATACACTTAAAGATCTTTTTTTTTCATTTAGTACTGAACTTCAGAAGCTACACGAGATATTTACATGTTTCGCAGAAGACAAAATAATAACAATTTACACCAATCATCCTGTTCAAAAGTTTACACCCCCTTGGCTCGTAATGTATCGTGTTACCTTCTTGATCATCAGTGAACGTTTGCACCTTTTGTAATAGTCGTGTATGAGACGAGTTCCTCAGTCGTCCTCGGTGTGAAAAGATGGATCTCGACATCATATAGCGACTGTTGGAAAGGGGTGAAATCTCCAGAAGATGCTGGAAAAGTAAAGGATGTGCAGGACCTGGAGGATTTTTCTGAAGAACAGTGGGCAGTTTAACTGCTCAGGACAAACAAAGGACTCGTGAAGAACTATCACAAAACATACAAACAGTCGTCCAGGTAACGACACACAGGATTAAGAATCGAGCGTGTGTAAACTTTTGAACTGGTTCATTTGTGTAAATTCAGGTATTATGGTGTCTTGTGGACTATAATGTAAACCTCTTATGTGAAATAGCTTATTCAGGGCAGAACTAAATAAAAAGAAAATACAATTTTAATGATCCCTCTTATTATCATTTTTCAATTATTAACATATTGCAGATTCTGCAAGGGGTATGTAAATTTATGAGCACAGCTGTAGACAGAGTGAGAGAGATAGAGAGATAAAGCGTGTCTAATTGTGTGAGTCTGTGTCACTCTCACCCGTAAAGCAGCAACGGCAGCTTTGCCTTCCTCACTCTCCTCGTCTAACTCATCATCGCTCCATTCCCATTCGCCATCTTCTGTTTTATGCAGCCTGCCACTGGAGCCAGGAACCCGCCTTACCTGCACGCGTACGCACACACACAAACACGCACACACACACACGCACACACAAGGTGAGACAGTAATTTTATTTATTTTCTTGCATCTTCATGTTCTGGGGGAAAAAAAATTAATTTTATTTTAACCTCACCTTTTTCGACCTTTCTGATATTGTGGGTGCCCTCTGTAGTAACTTCTCTTGTAGAAATTCATTATTCTAGAGCAGGAAAGAAAAAAAATGCAGTGAAAATGACAGAAAAGCAATTTCCACTCAGTGTTAGAAAAAAAATACAAATTTAATAAATCTAAGTACAGCACATATTATGCAAAAGTTCACAAACAGTACAGGCTTTTGGATTTAGCCCTAAAATTTAATCTAGTGTGTGTGTGTGTGTGTATATATATATATATTTGTTTGTATTTCTTGTATTTACAATTTTATTTACTGCTTAGGGTGCAAAATTAGTTCTTTATATATATATATATATATATATATATATATATATATATATATATATATATATATATATATATATATATATACACACACACACACACACACACACACATATATATATATATATATATATATATATATATATATATATATATATATATATAAAGAACTAATTTTGCACCCTAAGCAGTAAATAAAATTGTAAATACAAGAAATACAAACAAATAATAGTGGTTAAAAAAACTGGAGGAAACAGGAAGGAAAAAAGAAAAATAGGATTAATAAAGATTATTATTAATAACGATTCATCTTCTTGAAATCCATGAAATAAAAATTAGATTAAAGAAAAAATTAATCTAATGAAAACATTTATTAGATTAAAGAATAAAAATGCTAATTAAAAAAAGACTTTGTACCATTACAATTATGTGCTGACCAGCTCTTTTTTTTTCTCCAAGAGTTTGGACACCTTTTTTTTTATTTCACATCTGAAATCATAAATTTTTTTTTTCATTTTTTTTTTTTTTTTTAAAAAAAGGGGGAAAAAAAAGAAAAAGGCTAATATTCTGGAGCTGGTGAAACAGCAGTGTATTCTTATATGTGACATCTATAAATAGAAAAGAAAAGAAAGAAAAAGAAATGTGCTGCCCCCTGTTGGCCTGCACTGGAAGTGCCTGAGTGTTACAGAGACCCGGTGTAATAGTAAAGCTTACTGAAATTGTCCAAATTGCTGGAAAAGAATTCATGTCATCCATAGCGATTGAATGAATCAGCCAGGGGAAATAAAAATTTAAAAACCCCGCAGATTCATGCGCTCGCTGCCAGCACTCTGAAACGCTTTCCTAGCCATTTGGAGAAACTTCTGCAGTTCAGTTATGTTCAGAGTTTTACCTTCGCTTTCTGGAAGAACTTGTGTTTTAAGAGCTCCAGTGATGTTGGCCTGGATGAAATAAGCACAAGAGAGAAAAAACAAATAGTCAATCCTTGCTGAACAGAACCCGTATCCCATATTACCTGCGCACAGTTTGAGAAAATCCCTCACCTTTTCTCTGGGTCCTTCTGCAAACACAGCGAGATCATCTTCCTGAAGGATTTACCGTATTTCTTGACCATTTCTTTATCTGTGATGCCCGTCTCCAGGGACGGAGGATCGTTCTGCAGGGTCAGCATCAATACCTGCGAACACGCCACAAAGCCTGAATGCTCGAATCTGATTGGCCAGAAGACAGCAGTTCGGCTCGAATGCGTGTTATCGTTTCCACGGCAACAGCAAAGAACTAGGAAAGAGCTATCGACCTTCTTCCGCATACATGAACTTAGTTGGAGCGTCTTACAATCCTGGTGATACAATAACGTGTAGACATGACTTACAGAGAAGCGAACTGAGTCACATGTCGTCATCACTTACTTTCATAGGAGGATATTTGTGGTAGGGAGCCGCTCCGGTGGCCAATTCGATGGCTGTGATCCCAAAACTCCAAATATCAGCTTTAAAGTCATAACCCTTCACCTACACACACAGTAAAAGGTTTCCTGATTAGTTGTTATTTTTCCAGGTGAGATTTTATTCATTATCACACTGCAGCAGGAGCAATCAGGAACTCACAGTGATGTCTAGAAACACCACAGGCCAAAAGTTGACACACAAGATCGAATATATACTGTATACTGGTTTCCCCGAACAAGCTCCTCCACTTCATCCACATTTAGAGCAGGTGCAAATGAGGCTGTAAATAACTCTAAGAACTTTAAGAAACACCTCCTGTGTCAAACTCTGGTTGAGAAGATGCAGAAAATGAGTAAAGATGCAGGAGGAATACTGATAAAGTCCACATCAAATCAAAAATTCCCTTTCAGTAGGAATATATTACAGTTACAGATATCTGTAAGCTAGTGTGTTCCAAAACAAAGGACACAAATTGGATTTTTATATATATATATATATATATATATATATATATATATATATATATATATATATATATATATATATATATATATATATATATTTATTTATTCACAATTTACAGTCTCTCTCTACCACCAGTACGGATCAACAATTCTGATGATGTCATTCTGCACTTCAGCGGCTCATCAGATTCTCTGTCCAATCAAATGCTCTCTAGAATCTGAAGTGCCCCACCCCAATATTATTATTATTATTATTTTTAAACATCACCGTTCTTGGGTCAGATTGATACGTCCTGCTCGCATCCAGTTCTTGGGCAGTGAGGTGAACTAAACGCTATTGGCTATTTACAAAAGGGGGAGGAGCCACTCGATATGTCCCGCCCTGATTTCCTGAATAACGCTGCATGTTTCAAGGCACTGCACGGGAACATTAAGAATCTTTGCTTTCACAGTGTCTTCGTTACTATTCCGAAATAATAAGAAACAAGCAAGCCAGGTGGGAACCTTTTTTTTTTTTTTTTTTTTTTTGAGTGGTAGTGAACATATAAGTCGTGTTTTTCCACCTAAGGGGGATTCAAAAACCTGGCTCACTAGACACAACACTGTTGGCCATGTCTTTCTTTAAAGATATATAGCAATGTGGAGCCAGATCTTCACTAATGCTTTAATCTACAGCAAAACGGATTGATCGTGCTTGAAAATACGGCTGTAAAGGTTTCTGCCAACAAACGGATCAGGTTGAGTCTCGGGGATTCCAACAGTACAGACTTACACAACACGACGAGAAATTCAGCATATTTGACTTGCTTATTCACAATTCCCTGAGCATTGTTTATGCATGCAGTAATAACCAGCTGAGTCAGTGTGCGTGTGTGTGGGAGAATGAGATTTACCTGCTCCATGACTTCAGGAGCCATCCAGCATGGCGTCCCAACAAACGTCTTGCGCACTTTATTCCTGGTGATGTCGCCGCCGGTGGATAAGAAGGCACTTACGCCGAAATCTGCATCAAGAAGAAGAAAAGACAACAAGGGTGTGGAAACTGCCCACAGTCATAACATCTTAACTCTAGATTACCAGATTAGACATGGATTGAAACGCGTTTGCGGCGTGAACTAAAAAAAAAACGTGTGTTCACGTCCTGGTTACGGGAAAAACAGGCCGTTTAGCTGTGGGCGTTAATCAAGCAGAGATTCTCCCAGTGGAGTGAACAGTGAGCGAGAAATTCCCGCCGGACATACAACTGACACTTTACAAATTATGGGAACGCACACACACACGCACACACATCTCTCCCCCTGTCGATGCACTTTGATACACTCGGCTTGTTTTCCCCCCGAGACTTTGATCTTCAAATGTTTTATCTCGGCCTACAAACATTCCCTCCTGCCTTTGTGAAGCGTATTCAAACTAGTGATGGGAATCTCGACTCTCTTCAGCGAGTCAGATCGTTTGACTCAATTGTCATGCTGCCTCGTAGACACCGACAGATGTTCAAAACGAGTTTCCAGGAAAGTGTCAGATTATACGACACCCCAAGACTAACACCACTGCCTATGTCTGCCGCCTAGCCCCGAGAGAAAAAAACAAAAAAACAAAAAAAACGAGTCGACTCTCCGTGTTCACCTAAAGGAGGCAACTCAACGAATCAACTCATTTGCATTTCAAATTCGGTATAGGACCTTATAAATCTGATTGGCTGAGCCTCGTTAAAGCGAGAACATAGTGTACCTTTAAAAATAATTGAAGGTACGTAATTTGACCTTTAATAAGCAACAATAAAGTATGAGAAGCTAATTAAAGTGCAGCACATGAACTAAAGATATACCACTCAAGCGCCAGAACATGGCAGCACGCCTCATCTTCAACCAGCACAAAAGAACCCACGTCACACCCCTCTTCATCTCCCTCCACTGGCTTCCTGTAGCCGCCCGTATCAAATTCAAGGCCTTGATGCTCACGTACAAGACCTTGTCTGGATCAGCACCGCCCTACCTCGACACTCTCCTGAAGGCTTACGTTCCCTCACACAATCTGCGATCAATCAACGACCGACGCTTAGTAGTGCCTACTCATCACGGCTCAAGGTCCCTTTCCAGAACCTTCACACTAACCGACCCTCGGTGGTGGAATGAACTTCCAACCTCAATCCGGACCACAGAATCTCTCACCATCTTCAAAAAACAGCTAAAGACCCACCTCATTCCGTGAACACCTAACCAACCCCTAAAATGCCAACCCCACATTATCCTTGAAATAAATAAATAATAAAACAAAATAACTCTGGCTCTTACACCTCTACTCCAGAACTCAATTATAAACCTCGCATGGTAGCATTACTTGTTTTGTTCTCCGAATAAACGTAAATGTAAACATAACTGCTGGACTACCTCTGATACCATTTATTCCTGAATAGTTAAAGCTGTTTCCACGGTAATAGTCTTCTGTTCCTTTTGTTCCACTGATGAAAGGAAAAAAAAAAAAAAAAAAAGAGCAATTAATGTTTCCCTCTAGGCGGCTCACGGGACGAGAGAACAGCTACGGGGTTAGAGGCATCAGAAAGGAGCGCCTTTACAGATTCTCATAGATTCCTCCTTTGTCTAAAACAACGAAAGCAGAACGTTTAAATAAGAACGTTTGGAGAAATAGACACTAATCAGAAAAGACGTCTCTCCAGGGCCACTACGAAACGTAACAGTGACTTTGAACTAGTCGTTACGGGTTTAACGTTCAAGCCGGAATACTGTCGTCATTCCAGACGTGTATGTAAGCATGTTTATGTAACTGGACACATTCGTTCTTGGTTTTCTAAAGCAGTGAGTACAGAAGGACTATCAAAGAAGTGTGTGTGTGTGTGTGTGTGTGTGTGTGTGTTTGATCTGAGCGGATCATTCAAATCCGGAGTGCTTTGAGCTCTGCTAAACGATGTGAAACCGACTGAAGAGTGACACCCAATTAGTAAATCGAGGGACGTGGAATCATGGGAATGCGTGTGCTTGTTGGTACATACCTGCGATCTGAACTGAGCCGTCTTCCCCCAGCAGGATGTTTCCAGCCTTCAGATCCCTGCCAACACACACAAACGCACAGTTTAACATGCGCACGCTGTCTTTTTTTTTTTGGGAGGGAGGCCCAAGAATGTTCATGGTGGAAACGTAAAGTGTGTATACGATCCACAAACTCCTCAGGAAGCCCAGTCGGTAAACGACGTCAAACCTACAATCTATAATATACGCAGAAAATATAGGCAGGATCGTTGTCTTTTAGTTTTGGAGGAGTTGATTTAAAAGGCAGTCGCTCTTTTAAATCAAAAGTCCCCTCTGTTGACTGAGAGAACATACCGGATGTTGTAGCTAAGAATGGATTCTGGGTCCATTGCTGTGGGCAAGGAGCACATTCAGCTAAGGACAGCTTTGTCTCTCTCTGTGTGTGTGTGTGTGTGTGTGTGTGTGTGTGGTGTTTGATGCTATAACACAAACTGGACTGTCCTGCGAGCCGTAGTCATGGCGACAGACTCCCGAGCAAGGCTGTTGCTGGAGGTCACCTCAGTTCAAAGGAAACGGATCGTTTTGGGAAGACGAACAGAAAGAGCACGGTGAACCGTCTGTGTGTCTAGACTGCCTGATGAACCCTCCAGACGACTCAAAGCCATAATTCTGTTCAATTGTACTCCCACACTGAAGCGTTTTTACGGCTAATTTAAGACCCTCTGCCTCTTTACGAGCTGCCAGCCCACCACCGCCCCCCTACATTTCTACTATAATGTTCTGGTTTATTCCTAACTGGAAGCTTTACTATTTATATTGCTTAAAGGGGACCTATTATGCAAAACACTTTTTAAAATGGTGCTCGAACATAACTCTGTGGCGGCAGTGTGTACACAACCACCCTACTACAACGGAACAAGCCCCGCCCAGGGACTCTGCCCCATTACCATAGCTCCTCCCCTGAGCGAGCTGCACGCAGTCCGAAATGTTCTCCGCTCTGGCGTGGCTACAGCGATGAGAAGAATGTCTCGGCTTCGTAAGCGTTCTGTTCTGGGCTGTAAGAGTCTTCGTGTACTCCCGGCATCAGAGCCACTGAAGACGCAGTGTAGAAGGAAACGTGCCCTAAAAAAAAACCTTAATCATTTTACATCATCTATTCGTGATCCAGCTTCGTATCCAGAAGACGCAAGTATCGTACTTTATAGTTTGTGAACGTTTGCAGATCGCCTCTCCGTATGAGCTTGTTAGCAGATTCCATGGCTAATGCTACCACGGTCTCGGAGTGTATCCACGGAGACCAGAGCTATGTCGTCATTTTTATTTTAAACCCGGAAACGCTTTGATGCATATGCACAATACAGTAAGCTGATTGTCTTTTTGAAAACTGCGTACTTTTCATACGAATCATTTTACACTGGGCTGCGGTCCGAATGAGATCTAACGTAGTATCCGAAGCACGAGCTGTTCTCTTCCGGAAAGGGGGCGGGGAGCAGCAGCTCCCTTGTAGCCACGAAAACGGTGTGCGTTTGCTTCCACCCAAAAGAGGGACATTTTCAGCATGGTATAATAAATAAATGATCCGTGGGGTATTTTGAGCTAAAACTTCACACACATTCTGGGGACTCCTGAGACTTATATTATATCTTGTAAAAAAAAGGCTTACAATAGGTCTCCTTTAATAAGCGAATAGCCAGACTGGTTACAGCTGACAGAAAGGCTACGGCGATGCAAATAACCACTCTTTACAACAGTGGTGAGCAGAAAAGCATCTCAGAACAGAGGACATGTCGAACCAACGACAAAACAAGACCACATCAGGTTTCCTTCCCGTCACCCAAGAACAGGAATCTGAGGATAGACAGGACACAGGCGGACCAAACCTGGTCAGTTGAAGATTGGGGAAAAAAAACCAGGGGACGTTTCTCCCGCCCCCCCAATCTTCAGCTGCCTAGTTTCGGTGAAATATCAATTCAGCGTGATGTGATGAAAATCTACAAGATAAGAAGGTGCGAGTGGTAGGTTGGTAAATCAGGAAGGATATTTCAGTAAAATGTTCCCTGATTTATTAACCTACCACCCACTCCTCTGAGGAACTCTGGAACGGATATTACATAATCACGTTTCCCCTCCCTCATAACAGCGCAATTCAATTTAGCTTCTTTTAAATCCAGCGGGATCGACTCCGAACCGATCATCAAAGGTCAGAGCAGTGAAAGGGCTGAATAAATGAACACGTTGGCCTTTCAGATGCTGTCTGATCTCCTCGCCCATACTGTCCAAGTGGGGGCAGCACAGGAAATATTTTCTCAAGATGTTCAGACGAGTCACGTAGGCCTGACCATAAAACAGGCAATACCGTAGCACAAGTGGCCTCCAGTTCTGCTCTCCAGAGGCACAGAACTAATATGTTTAGCTCTCTCTCACAGACACGAACACACACACGAACACGCAGCCACATCTGAGGAGCCAAATCATAGACTCACACTGATTGATTCTTTCTTCATAAACAGTACTGATATTGGAGAAACCTGAAACATGCCCATGAACAGCCCTCTCAAAGTCTCCAGATATATCTGACCAGGCTCTCTGTAATACATAACAGACACACAGACTAGATAGAACAGACTAGGGTAGACAGACAGACAAACAGACAACACAGGATGGAATAGGATTGGACAGGAAAGATAGAGAGACGGATAAAATAGGATGGATAGATATAGACAGACAGACAGACTAGGATAGATTATATCAACAGACAGACAGACAGATAGATAGACAGACTAATTAGGATATGATACAATAGGATGGATAAACAGACAGACAGACACACAGACAGCATTATGGTTATTAATACAGGCCAGTTTTGAGTCATGATACAGTTGAAGATATAGCAGGCCATTTTGGATTCTATTTATTAGCAACATATTTTTTGGTCCATATTGCAATTCATCACAATATCTGAACTCTTACTGTATCAGACTGCAGCTACCGAGCTGAACCAAGTCAGGTCCAGTGGGTTTTTACTGTCATTCCTCTACAGAACTTACACTGGAACGAAACGGCATGTCTCCAGGACCAACATGGAACAGTATGGAAAGACTACACAAAGTGCAAACACAACAGTGTGAGACGAGAGCAGGACAAACAACACACAGAACATGGACGGTAAACTGTTTAGTAGTTTACAGGTACAGGTGAAGTGATGCGTATTTTTAAAGGAACATGAAAACAAAAAAACTGTCCTCATACACGCACAGATTTCAGTGGACAGAATCATTCCCATCATCCGTGAACATGGTTCTGCCTAATGTTTCAGCACGAGGACTAGAACTGCTGTGTTAAACCCTGCAGTGCTTATATAACATGACAACATATGCATACATTCTCTCTCTCTCTGTCTGTCTGTCTCTCCCCGTCTCGCTCTCTCTCTCCCAGTCTCTTTCTCCGTCTCTCTCTCCCTCTCCCCGTCTCTCAGTCATTCTCTCTCGCTCGCTCCGTCAGTCTCTCTCGCTCTCTCCGTCTGTCCGTCTCTCACTCTTTCTCCGTCTCTCTCTCTCTTTCTCCGTCTCTCTCTCTCTCTTTCCCCGTCTCTCCGTCAGTCTCTCTCGCTCTCTCCGTCTCTCTCTCTCTTTCTCCGTCTCTCTCTCTCTTTCCCCGTCTCTCCGTCAGTCTCTCTCGCGCTCTCCGTCAGTCTCTCTCGCTCTCTCCGTCAGTCTCTCTCGCTCTCTCCATCAGTCCGTCTCTCACTCTTTCTCCGTCTCTCTCTCTCTTTCTCCGTCTCTCTCTCTCTTTCTCCGTCTCTCTCTCTCTCTCTTTCCCCGTCTCTCCGTCAGTCTCTCTCGCTCTCTCCGTCTGTCAGTTTCTCTCCCTGTCAGTCTCTCCCCGTCTCTCTCTCTCTCCTTCTGTCTCTCTCTTTCTCCATCTCTCTCCCCCGTCTCTCTCAGTCTCTCTCTCCATCCCCCCCACAGACACACAGTGCAGTAAGTCCAGTGCTGAAGGTGATAAACAGATGAAACAGTTGTGCATCTCCAGAAGGTCTCTGGGGAAGCTTGTGCTGTACACAGCCTAATGGAGCAGTCCATCTTGTTGAAGACACGCTCACTGTTCCATCAACATCATCATAGATCTCTGGATCCTGGCAGAGCTGTGTAATGAGTTTCACACCGTCGTTCTCATGTGCCGCTTTTACATCTCGTGGATCACTGACTAGCAGAGTCGAGTCTCTGCGTCGCACAGCCGCACTGTATTCTGGGAAATCCAGTCTAACGTCGGCTCTTTCCATTAGAGAAGCCATATGGCAACTTCTTGAACCTAGAGTGCTGATGTTCGAGGACATCTTTCCTGGAGCAGACTTGAGGATTGCGCTAGTTTCAAAAATCAGGAATAATTTGCTACAACCAGTAAGTAAGAAATCACATTTTCAATAAGGCTAATCTCAAGCGTCGAACAGGTAAGAAGACTCACACAAGGTTATAAAGCTGCCAATAAAATGCACCATTTAGGAGAAAGGGGTCTGAGAGTAAAAGAAAGAAGCGCTTTGAACACTTCCTTTAATTCCTCCTGCAGGCCCGAGTTTAATCAGGACCATGCCATGACACTGCCGGTATTTGTTGTTACAAACATTCCAGTACAACTCGATATATCCACTTATCAAATTAACAGAAAACTAACACGGTTACCGTAATTAGCAGAATAATGATCGGACCCAAAACCGAACCTTGTGGCGTAACGCCACTGACAACTGAGGAGTATCGAGTTTCTCCAAATGGCAGCAGGATAATGTGCACAGTTCACTGTAATGCAGCTCTGTGATGCTGAATCACTACCGTCCTGCCTCAGAGTGTCTACACCACAAGAGTGTGTGTTCGCGCACGCGTGTGTGTGTGTGTGTGTGCACCAAACCAGCACTGAGCCTTCGAAACAGGGCAAAATAAGCAGTTCTCATTTAAGAGTTCATTCCATCTGAATTAAAAGCCACAGCACCAGGCTTTCAAGAGGACGGTGGTTGCTATGGCAGCGCAGAGATTCAGAGGCTTGTTATTACCCACCTCCTTAAAATAAAAAAAAAAATTAAAAAAAGGAAGAGCAATCTAAAAGGTGTCAGACGGGTTTGTAGGCTAATACAATTTCCAGTCTCAGCTTTACCGTCCTGATGTGGAGCAAAAAACTGACAACCCCTTAAATCTTAAATCAACGACTCGTTCAGATGGCAATATTTTAACCAACACAATAGGGATTTAAAATCTTTTACGCATGGAAAACCAAGCGCTTTCCCTCTCTTCGAAGTCAAAACGGCATGGCAAAGGACGTGGTGACGGCGTGACGGTGTGTCTTCGCAGACTAAACTTAAACGTCCTGACACATTTACGAATGTTTCAACAACGCTGACGGACGCAAACGACTGAGGGCGCTCATGGCATGGCTCATTTGCATTTAGTGACGCCCACAAAACTCCATAAAAGGCAAAACTCCGAGACCTGGGAATTACAACTAAACGGTCAAACGATGCCTCCTAAGGAAATGCCTCAGGTGGAGAGACTAGTCTAAACATAAAAATGCCTCGAGGAGAAACTAAACGTATATAAGACTATAAATAGACTCTAATAATAGAGTCTGTACATAAAAGTGCGCTAACTCATCGCTAATTGCATGACTTTCACTCGTTCGATCAAGGTTCACGTTAGCGCGTCGTCTTAGACGCAACTTTACACAGTCAGTATGAATGTCTTTCTGAATGAACTGGATTTCCCCAAACAGCACGTTTCTTATATAAACGCTCCCCGAACAATTTCCAAACACATTTATTCACGTCCGGTGAATAACGCTGGGACCTGACGGGACGGAGGCTAGCGTGCTCTCGGCCTTCTCTGAAAGGCGCGATGTGCGTTCGGTGTTCCCGAGCGGCCTGAGCGAGCCGTTTAACACGATCCGTTTGAGACTAAGCGACGAAAA